>NW_027779140.1:0-3593 GCF_054177405.1 Leptonychotes weddellii | reverse complement strand
GACGATGGACTCTGAAAAACAAACTGAGGGTTCTAGAGGGGAGGGGGGTGGGAGGATGGGTTAGCCTGGTGGTGGGTATTGAGGAGGGCACGTTCTGCATGGAGCACTGGGTGTTATGCACAAACAATGAATCATGGAACACTTCATCTAAAACTAATGATGTAATGTATGGGGATTAACATAAGAATAAAAAAAAAAGAAATAAAAAAAAATAGTATGTAAACTCTTGTAGACAAATCAGCCTTTATCTTATCCAGTGGAACCTCCTAGAGGTGGATTTCAGAGCCTCCTCTAAGTGTGATACTTTCTAGTTGCCATCAGTCCAAACGGAGCACCTGGAAGACTGCTCAAAATCTACTGAAAGCCCAAATCACTCCAGATCCTGTGACAAACAGGCCTCAAATAATAAAGACAACATACGACAAAGACTCTTGGTTCTCCAAAGTGGAAAGGTTTGAACTGCCTTAACATGAAGTACAAAAGGGACATACACAGTGCAAATGCACCAAAATCTTTCATCTTCAGGTTGACCAGAACACTCTTGTGTTGCCTTGCAGCAACCTGTGGGTAAACATCAAATACCTTATGGGAACAGCTCTTCTACAAAGTAGGTCACTTGAGGAACAAACTTACATGAGTCAGGAAACGTAAATATCATAGGAAGGAGGCCAATCATAATATTTGGGTAGTTTCATGTCAAATTTAAGGATCATTGTTATAGGTTGAATTGGGTACTCAAAATCTTTATGTTGAAATCCTAATTCCTAGTACTTCAGAACATGACCTTATTTACAGATGTAACTGGTTAAGATAAAGTCATACTAGAGTGGGCCTCTAATCCATTATGATTGATGTCCTTATAAAAAGGGGAAATTTGGACACAGATGCATACACAAGAAAGTCATGTGGGGACAAGGGCAGAGACTGGTATAGATATAGCAGAAGCCAAGGAACACCAAAGATTCCAGCCAATCACCAGAGCATGGGAGACAGGCATGGAACAGATGCTCTCTCACAACCCCTGGAAGGAATCAACCCTGCTGACCCCTTGATCTTGAACTTGTAGCCTCCAGAATGGTGGGAAAATAAATTTCTGTTTTTAAGCTACCCGTTTGTGATATTTTGTGAGGGCAGCCTTAGCAAACTAAACTAGTCACAAAACATCATGCTACTTGTCATAAATGGCAGAAACGCATTTCTTTTCTATGTTTACTATAAAGGATGTCAATTTTGGGGTGGTGATGATACTTAGTCTACTTTGTTTTGCCTTTGCTTGAACCATCACGTATCAGTGGCAGATAATGGCAAGAGTTGTGACTTGGTGGAATGTTCTCAGAGTGTAGAACGCCTCCTCTGCAGGAGAGCACAAAGCCCGAAGCCCTGGCTGCTTCACAAGGCCTTTTCCATTTGCCCCTGGACAGGTGATCCACGTCCATCCCAGACCAGAGGGGAAGAGAGAACCATGCGTGCAGTGAAGGAGAGCTACCCGCCCCTTCAACAGAAGCCAGGGAAGGAAGGTGTAGATCCAGCCTTAGTGCTTTAGACACAGTTCCCCAAAAGTGTGTTGGTCCTTCACCCTGAAGTCCGCTCCTCCTTCTTCTTCTACTTGCTCAGAATACTCATCTCCTCTGGGAAGTTTTCCAGGATTCCCCTTAACCAGAACAGTAGCTCATCTCTTGGGTCCCAATATACTCTTAATGAGTTGTTTTCATGTCTCTATTTCCCACATGATAGAACACCTTTGAGAGTAGGCACCATGCTTTATATTCCCTTTTGCACCTGGCAGAATTTTTTCCACAGATTTAAAGCAAAATATGTGCTATCTAATTAATCTTCCCTGGAATCTCCTCATTTCAACCTACTCCAAGAGAAATCATTTAGAAATGGCCTCATGCGAATATGACTTTCTGAAAATTTCCATCAAAGTATGAGGCAATTAAATTAGCTCAGCTTTATGTTAGGACTCCAAGTAACTTTTTATTTGATTTTTTTTGTCTTTTGGTTTTTTTTTTTTTTAGAAGGGGGCAGGGGGAGAGGGAGAATCTTAAGCAGGCTCCAAGCCCAGTGCAGAGCCCAATGTGGGGCTCAATCTCATGACCCTGAGACCATGACCTGAGCCAAAACCAAAAGTTGGACACTTAATCGACTGAGCCACCCAGGCACCCCCGAATAATTTTTTAGATGACACCCTTTTCTGGATTTTTTGGATGTTTGCTTTGATATTTTTATATTTATTTGTTATGAGTTTTCTTCTCATTTTAAATAAATATTCACTTGTGATAAAGTGAAATATGGGGACAAAACCTCAAGTCCAAACTGATCTCTCTTGGAGTGGCTGAAATAGGTCCCCATGACCTGCACACATTCTTACAAAAACAGGAAACAAACTGTAGACACAAAACATACCTGGGTCAAACTGAATCAGTTTAGATGGAGTCAGAATGAAGTCTTTTCCAACTGTAGCTGACACTTGGTTGACCTTAAGAGGAAAAAATGTCCTTTTTCAATAAAAATAAATATTATTTTAATAGAGAAACATCTAGTCTAGTATCATAGTAGATTAAACTAATGCTCTTTTTTTTAGGGAGGCTCTCCACCCAACAACCCAACATGGGGCTTGAACTCATAACCCCAAGATCAAGAGTTGCATGCTCTACTGACTGAGCCAGCCAGGCACCCCAAACTCATGCTCTTAAATCTGTTTTAACATAAAAGTTTTTTTTTTCAAATTATAATAAACCATTTTAGATCTAGGCTACATGGATCTTCCTTAAACTTAAATTTTTTCTTAGACTACTATCAATGGAAGTAAAAGCAAAGCTTTTTTTTTCCCTTTTTCTTTTTGCTTCTTTATAAATGATTCGGTCATTGGAGAAAGCAGCATAAATCTTAAACACTATTTTTCTCTTCATTATGAGGATCCATTTATTTCATCCCCTTCCTTCTACCCCAAACTGGCTTTGAAATCATGCCTCAGAGGAAAGTGGGGGGGGGGGGAAGCAGCGGCAGTTGCTCCCCACAAGTAGCTTAAGGGTGTCCTATGAGTTTCAGGGCACGGAAGGCCTTAGACAAGTTGACCTGAAACAAGTCTGGTCCATTTTCCTGTCAGGACGAAACCACCCTTCTTCACAGAAATGAATAAGAGCTCCACGGGGCTGGCCGACCTGGTGAACGGCCACACAAAATCAATCCACACACACCACGGAGGTCTTTTGAGGCTTCACCAAGTCAGTCATTAACAACAACAACAAAAATTATGCTAGTCTGAAGAGACTATTTACTGATCTGTTCCCCATTCCCAGGGCTGAAAACCAGAGGCGATTTAGGGCTCTCAAGTCATGGCCTTATCTCCCCCAGAGGGAGCCTAAATCCGTGTTAAGAATAGTGTCCTTGGCATGTATCATATGATCTCATTGATATGAGGAATTCTTAATTGCAGGAAACAAACTGAGTGTTGTTGGAGTGGGGGGTGGGGTGGGAGGGATGGGGTGACTGGGTGATAGACACTGGGGAGGGTACGTGCTCTGTTAAGCGCTGTGAATTGTGCAGGACTGTTGAGTCTCAGATCTGTACCTCTGAGACAAATAATGCAA
>NW_027779139.1:0-291 GCF_054177405.1 Leptonychotes weddellii | reverse complement strand
ATTGGAAGGTTAGGGGAAATCATTTCTCAGCACCCGAGATCTAACAAACGACTATCTGGACCCTCAGTTAACCAGACAGTACTATGAAAAAGTCTATGAAAAAGACTTAGAACTTATTAAGTTCCCTGCTCAGCGGGGAGTCTGCTTCTCCCTCTCCTCCCAGCTGTGCTCTCTTTCACTGTCTCTCTCTCTCTCTCTCTCAAATAAATAAAATCTTCAAAAAAAAAAATTTAAAAATATAAAATCTTTTTTAAAGATTTTATTTATTTATTTGAGAGAGAGAGAATGAGA
>NW_027779138.1:0-291 GCF_054177405.1 Leptonychotes weddellii | reverse complement strand
CCAAATGTACATCATTATAAATTCCTAGTCACTAAAGGAGCACATGGGTAGCTCAGTCAATTGAGCGTCCGATTCTTGGTTTCAGCTCAGGTCATGATTTCAGGGTCAAGGCTGTGTCAAGCCCATGTCAGGCTCCGTGCTCATTGGGGAGTCTGCCTGAGATTCTTTCTCAGCCCCTCCCCCCACTTGCATGCTTGCTTTCTCTCAAATAAATAATCTTTATAAATAAATAAATATTTCCTTGGCAATTCGGGGTCTTTTCTGATTCCATACAAATTTTAGGATTGTTTG
>NW_027779137.1:0-291 GCF_054177405.1 Leptonychotes weddellii | reverse complement strand
TCCATTCATCTGTTGAAGGGCATCTCAGCTCTTTCCACAGTTTGGCTATTGCGGACATCTTTTATATACAACGTGGCACATTCGTGCTACCGTTTCTGCAGAATGGAACTGACTGACTGCAAGGACAAGAATGAATGTCACAAACTCCTACCATGGGAGAACCAAAGTGTTCTCTTCACCCTACACTAAATGCTTCTTCTGCCGGGGTCTGCAGCTCCTCCCAGGGTCCGCATGTACCTGCGATGTTCCCACAGGCTGTCTCCACTCATCAGCCTCAGTGGGTAATTGTTT
>NW_027779136.1:0-291 GCF_054177405.1 Leptonychotes weddellii | reverse complement strand
CTGGGTGGTCACCACTGGGCGTGACTCACTGGTAGAAAGAACACAGGCGTCCCGTTCAGTGGTTGCTGCTCGGCGGCTCTGTGGCCTTGGCCAAGCCCCCACCCCTCTCTGTGCTGCTGTTTCCTGTTTCGACTATGTGGTCCCTGGGCTGCACAGAAGCGGGTGACCTGGATCAAACCCCATCTCAGCCACTGAGCCCCACAGTTCTGGGCGTGTTCCTGAGCTTCAGGCCCCTCACTGATAAAATGGGGTGCTGACAGCCTGCAAGGCTGCCACACAGCTTAGGAACAA
>NW_027779135.1:0-291 GCF_054177405.1 Leptonychotes weddellii | reverse complement strand
ATTTTATATTCAGTTCCCTTTAGAAATGGCACACAATCAGGTTCAAAGGTGGAAATTATGCCAAGCTTCTTTAAAGAACTTTTGGAAATCAATAAGAAAAAAAAAACACCAACAACCCAATACAGAGTAGCAAAGAACACAAATAGACAATTTACACATAGGAATACAAATAGTAGAGATATCACTGACAAATGTAATAATATAATAACAATGACAGACCAATATCTAGATCAGTTGGCCCAAAGTTAAACATAACGTTTGAGGCAGCACAAGTATGCATGGAAATGCAAT
>NW_027779134.1:0-291 GCF_054177405.1 Leptonychotes weddellii | reverse complement strand
AATCCACATTAGAGGAGTGCTGGGCCTTTGGACCAAATACCCACATAGGGAAAGAAGATCTATCCCTTTGCTGAGTCTTTGTTACCCAGCTATAAAATGGGTTGCTCCTAAAACTATATGTGGTCCTACCGAGAGAGATTGTTAATCTCTCTGTGTTCATCTCCATAACTTTGGTCAACTGCCTTTTGAAGTTGAGCAATGTAATTTTTCTTATAGGCTACTTTTTTTTAAATCGTGAATCCTTTGGCTTTTCATGGGAGACTAATATAGCTGGATACTAGGAGAGTGGGA
>NW_027779133.1:0-291 GCF_054177405.1 Leptonychotes weddellii | reverse complement strand
AGAAATAAGAACAGGGGCGCCTGGGTGGCTCAGTCGTTAAGCGTCTGCCTTTGGCTCAGGTCATGATCCCAGGGTCCTGGGTTCGAGCCCCACATCGGGCTCCCTGCTCGGCGGGAAGCCTTCTTCTCCCTCTCCCACTCCCCCTGCTTGTGTTCCCTCTCTCGCTGTGTCTCTCTCTGTCAAACAAATAAAATCTTTTTAAAAAAAAGAAATAAGAACAAGGCCAAGTGGAGCGGAAGGGACACCTTCTGCCAACTCCTGTCTACTGCTCTCATCTGGGGCTTCCGGAAG
>NW_027779132.1:0-291 GCF_054177405.1 Leptonychotes weddellii | reverse complement strand
CCACTAAGATCTGGCAAATGGTGAACATGATGGTCCTCACACAGGTGAGAAGACAGTGCTAGCAGAACTTGTTAACGTGTCCAATGTCCCCAAGCTGGGCCATGGAGGAGGTGACAATTGAATCCCGACTGGTCTGGTTCCAGAAGCTGGTGCTCTTCCTACAAGTTGGTCTGAGCTTGGCCAGGGAGTGGGGTAGGCCTGGGATGGGCATCTCTCCCCCTTCCTCCCCATCATCCCTGTTCTAACCAGGCATGTATGATGGTAACAAGAACTATCTGGGGCCAACCTGGA
>NW_027779131.1:0-291 GCF_054177405.1 Leptonychotes weddellii | reverse complement strand
GCGGGGAGCCTGCTTCTCCCTCTCCCACTCCCCCTGCTTGTGTTCCCTCTCTCGCTGTGTCTCTCTCTGTCAAATAAATAAATAAAATCTTAAAAAAAAAAAAGAAAGAAAAGAATTCCATGTAAATGGAAACTTCCATGTGCAATGCAGCAGTGTGGATTCTGGTCCTGAGAAGGCTCTCTATTTATTTTCTTGAACACATTCAAGGTGAAATTCTTTTTTTTTTTTTTAAAGATTTTATTTATTTATTTGAGAGAGAGAGAGTGAGAGAGCACGAGAGGGGGAAGGGTC
>NW_027779130.1:0-291 GCF_054177405.1 Leptonychotes weddellii | reverse complement strand
CCACTAAGATCTGGCAAATGGTGAACATGATGGTCCTCACACAGGTGAGAAGACAGTGCTAGCAGAACTTGTTAACGTGTCCAATGTCCCCGAGCTGGGCCATGGAGGAGGTGACAATTGAATCCCGACTGGTCTGGTTCCAGAAGCTGGTGCTCTTCCTACAAGTTGGTCTGAGCTTGGCCAGGGAGTGGGGTAGGCCTGGGATGGGCATCTCTCCCCCTTCCTCCCCATCATCCCTGTTCTAACCAGGCATGTATGATGGTAACAAGAACTATCTGGGGCCAACCTGGA
>NW_027779129.1:0-3593 GCF_054177405.1 Leptonychotes weddellii | reverse complement strand
ATCAGGAACATGTCAAGGATGCCCACTCTCGCGACTATTGCTCAAAATAGTACTAGAAGTCCTAACAATAGCAATCAGACAACAAAAAGAAATAAAAGGTATTCAAATTGGCAAAGAAGAAATCAAACTCTCTCTCTCTTCGCAGATGACATGATACTTTATGTGGAAAACCCAAAAGACTCCACCCCCAAATTACTAGAACTCATATAGCAATTCAGTAATGTGGCAGGATACAAAATCAATGCACAGAAATCAGTTGCTTTCTTATACACTAACAATGCAACTGTAGAAAGAGAAATTAGAGAAACGATTCCATTTACAATAGCAACAAAAACCATTAAGATACCTCGGAATAAACCTAACCAAAGAGGTAAAGGATCTATACTCTAGGAACTACAGAACATTCATGAAAGAAATTGAAGAAGGCACAAAAAGATGGAAAAACATTCCATGCTCATGGATCAGAAGAATAAACATTGTTAAAATGTCTATGCTACCCAGAGCAATCTATACCTTCAATGCCACCCAAATCAAAATTCCAATGGCATTTTTCAAAGTGCTGGAAAAAACAATCCTAAAATTTATATGGAATCAGAAAAGACTGCTAATCGCCAAGGAAATGTTGAAAAAGAAAAACAAAGCTGGGGGCATCACATTGCTTGATTTCAAGCTATATTACAAAGCAGTGATCACCAAGACAACATGGTACTGGCACAAAAACAAACATATAGATCAATGGAACGGAATAGTAAGTTCAGATATGGACCCTCAACTCTATGGTCAAATAATCTTCAACAAAGCAGGAAAAAATATGCAATGGAAAAAGGACAGTCTCTTCAATAAATGGTGCTGGGAAAATTGGACAGCCACATGCAGAAGAATGAAACTTGACCATTCTCTAACACCATACACAAAGATAAACTCAAAATGGATGAAAGACCTCAATGTGAGACAGGAATCCATCAAAATCCTAGAGGAGAACATAGGCAGCAACCTCTTCGACATCAGCCACAGCAACTTCTTTCAAGATACTTCTCCAAAGTCTAGTGAAACAAAAGCAAAAGTGAACTATTAGGACTTCATCAAGGTAAAAAGCTTCTGCACAGCAAAGGAAACAGTCAACAAAACAAAGAGGCAACCCACAGAATGGGAGAAGATATTTGCAAATGACACTATAGACAAAGGGCTGGTATCCAAGATCTATAAAGAACTTCTCAAACTCAACACCCAAAAAACAAATAATCAAGTCAAAAAGTGGACAGAAAACATGAACAGACACTTCTCCAAAGAAGACATACAAGTGGCTAATAGACACATGAAAAAATGTTCATCATCATTAGCAATCAGGGAAATTCAAATCAAAAGCACATTGAGATAGCACCTTACACCAGTTGGAATGGCAAAAATTGACAAGGCAAGAAACAACAAATGTTGGAGAGGTTGTGGAGAAAGGGGAACCTCTTACTGTTGGTGGGAATGCAAGTTGGTACAGCCACTTTGGAAAACAGTGTGGAGGTGCCTCAAAAATTTAAAAATAGAGCTACCCTATGACCCAGCAACTGTACTCCTGGGTATTTTCCCCAAAGACAGAGATGTAGTGAAAAGAAGGGCCATATACACTCCAATGTTCATAGCAGCAATGTCTGCAATAGCCAAACTGTGGAAAGAACCGAGATGCCCTTCAACAGATGAATGGATAAAGAAGATATGGTCCATATATACAATGGAATATTACTCAGCCATCAGAAAGGATGAATACCCAACTTTTACATCAACATAGATGGGACTGGAGGAGATTATACTAAGTGAAATAAGTCAAGCAGAGAAAGTCAATTATCATATGGCTTCACTTATTTGTGGAACACAAGGAATAGCATGGAGGACATTAGGAGAAGGAAGGGAAAAATGAAGGGGGGGAAATCGGAGGGAGAGATGAACCATGAGAGACTATGGACTCTGAGAAAAAAACTGAGGGTTTTAGAGAGGAGGGGTGGGGGGGATGGGTTAGCCTGGTGATGGGTATTAAGGAGGGCACATACTGCATGGAGCACTGGATATGAAAACAATGAATTGTGGATCCCTACATCAAAAACTAATGATGTATTGTATGGTGACTAACATAACATAATAAAATTAAATTAAAAAATAAAAATAAAATAAAAATTGAGTTTGGGATAATGAGGTAAAATAGAGGGGAAAACTAGAAGTCAATGAGATTTAATTGTTAAAAACACAAAATTAAGCACTGAAACCTAAAAGTCATTGAGACAATATGTTTATAATGTAAAAGCAGACACAATTGAGGATAAAGAACAATAATAAAAAGATAAAATCTATGACAGTAAAAAAGATTTCTGGAAAATGTCTTTACAGCAAAATAAAAGCAAAAGGCTTGAAAATTAGAGATGGTGGAAGGGGGAGAAGGAAAATATAGGAGGAATTATTTAAGCATAAATTGAGATACTAAAACAAGCTGCTACTTTAGCAAGGTTACAAGCTAACTGGAATAAGTTGAAATCCTCAAGGGTTCCCTTGGTAATTTCTATTGTGATTTCCTCTTTTATAGTTTACAAATATATGAGTTTATCTCTTGTCATATATTTTTTATTGTGTATTTCTAAATGAATTGCATTATAGTCAAAGAATATGATTGTGTTAACAGAGTCAATATTTATAAATGTTTAAAGTGTGCTCAAAAATAATGTATGATCTAATTAAACCAATTGTCTAATTGTGCTGCTGAAATCCTTTATATCTTTATTTTCTATCAAGATAATCTTTCATTTTCCTTATACATTTTCCTTGTAATTCTCTTGGTTTTTGCTTTATATATTGACGTGTATTGTTAAGAACATACAAATTTATGATTATTACCTCTTGCACAATTGTTCTTTTGTTTTTATGAATGTTCCTTTTTATCCTTTTTTATATTCATTTAAAATGAATCTCTGTCCTAAAATTCATCTGCCAGTTTAATTTTTCCAATTAAATTTTTCAGTTTAATTTTTTACTATTCTGCGTCATTTATGAAGTATGTCTCTTGTTAATAACACAAAGTTGAATTTAATTTTTAAAAATCAAATTTGAAAGTCTATGTCTTTTAAAAGGTCTACAATTTTTTTTAAATTTTTTATTGTTATGTTAATCACCATACATTACATCATTAGTTTTTGATGTAGTGTTCCATGATTCATTGTTTCTGCATAACACCCAGTGCTCCATGCAGAACGTACCCTCTTTAATACTCATCACCAGGCTAACCCATCCTCCTACCCTCCTTCCCTCTAGAGCCCTCAGTTTGTTTTTCAGAGTCCATCATCTCTCATAGTTCGTCTCCCCCTCCGATTTCCCCCGCTTCATTCTTCCCCTCCTGCTATCTTCTTTTTTTTTTTCTTAACATATATTTCATTATTTGTTTCAGAGGTATGGATCTGTGATTCAACAGTCTTGCACAATTCACAGTGCTCATCATAGCACATACCCTCCCCAATGTCTTTCATCCAGGCACCCCATCCCTCCCACCCACCCCCACTCCAGCAACCCTCAGTTTGTTTCCTGAGATTAAGAATTCCTCATATCAGTATGTCATATGA
>NW_027779128.1:0-291 GCF_054177405.1 Leptonychotes weddellii | reverse complement strand
CTTGGGATTGGGAGTTGGAGGAGTGGATTCGGGGTTATTGGAAAATGGGAGGGGGGAGGGCCAAAGCCTGAGTCCTGGGGGCAGTGGGGGAGGACGGGGCCTGCTGGGGGGCAGAAGGCCGTGTCCTTGGGAGAGAGGGGCAGGAGAGGCATGAGTTCCTACATGGTGAGGTGGGGGTCAGGGGCCACTCCACAGGTGCCGATCGTTGTTGGGGGGGCTTGGGCCGCAGACCCTCCCTCGCCCGTCCTACCTCAGGCTGCATGATGACGTCATCATGCTGCTAGGGTGAGG
>NW_027779127.1:0-291 GCF_054177405.1 Leptonychotes weddellii | reverse complement strand
AGAAATAAGAACAGGGGCGCCTGGGTGGCTCAGTCGTTAAGCGTCTGCCTTTGGCTCAGGTCATGATCCGGGGTCCTGGGATCGAGCTCCCGCATCGGGCTCCCTGCTCGGCGGGAAGCCTTCTTCTCCCTCTCCCACTCCCCCTGCTTGTGTTCCCTCTCTCGCTGTGTCTCTCTCTGTCAAACAAATAAAATCTTTTTAAAAAAAAGAAATAAGAACAAGGCCAAGTGGAGCGGAAGGGACACCTTCTGCCAACTCCTGTCTACTGCTCTCATCTGGGGCTTCCGGAAG
>NW_027779126.1:0-291 GCF_054177405.1 Leptonychotes weddellii | reverse complement strand
GTGATGCTTCTGGAATGTATTTTGATGGAAGGAGGAAGGGGGCACCTCCACTTTTCCTCCATGAGCCGTATCATCCCACTCTTACTTCATTCATTGTTTTCTTTGCTGGAGCCACCGCCTTCACCATATACATGGAGTTCCCATATGTTTTCTCATCTACTTCTGGACATTCTGTTCTTCTCCAGCACCAAACTGTGCAATCTTCCTGGCACAGTTCATGATCTGTCCAGGCTGGTCTTCCCTCTTCCTTCTTTCTTGGCAACATTTATCCGTAGCACCTTGACCTCTCCC
>NW_027779125.1:0-291 GCF_054177405.1 Leptonychotes weddellii | reverse complement strand
CGCAGTCCTGTGGGACTCTGACCTGGGACTCGGCCTGTGGGTGAGACCCCACCTCTGCAATGGGCGTGCTGATGCCCACCCACTCGGAGAGGCTACGGCTCTGGGGGGTGGGTGCGGGGGAGCCCCAGGGACGGGGGCTGCTCTCTCCTCTCATCACCCAGTCAAAGCCCCAGGCCCACTCCCAGGCCTCAGTTGCCTTTGTAAAGTAAGTCACCGAAGGCACCAGTGGGCCCGCTGCTTTGTCATTGTCCCCCAGCTGCCCAGCCACCTCGCGGCTCGGCGGGGCTGGGC
>NW_027779124.1:0-291 GCF_054177405.1 Leptonychotes weddellii | reverse complement strand
ATAGTTGCTCCTAAAAAAATCGCTCAGATAAAGATTAGGAGTACAGATAGATCCGGAACCCTTAAAACAGAGATTCTCCGTAGAGGTTGGGTTTTTTTTTTGAATTTGCAGGTGTATTTTTTTTTTTTTTAAATCATTCCATGCTTTTGGCATAGGAAGCATTATTAGCCAGCCATGCTACACATCCTATAATACACGCACCAGGTCAAGACTTCAAAGAATTGTCTTCCATCATTTATGACCTTCAAAGTCCTACAAGATGTTAGTATGGGCAAACATTGTTTATAATCA
>NW_027779123.1:0-291 GCF_054177405.1 Leptonychotes weddellii | reverse complement strand
GAGCAGAGAGCCCGATGCGGGACTCGATCCAGGGACTCCAGGATCATGACCTGAGCCGAAGGCAGTCGCTTAACCAACTGAGCCACCCAGGCGCCCCTAAGGAGGATTCTAAGATTAAACAACAACAACAACTTACTCTGGAATTGTTCTCATTCATTCTGCAACATTTAATAAAAATCTAGAATGGGCCAAGTACTAGGATAAGTGTTGGAAAAGTGGGATATAAAGGTGAAGAAGGTATAAACCTTACCCTTGACAATAGCATAATCGGGTGAATAACTTGAGTTTATG
>NW_027779122.1:0-291 GCF_054177405.1 Leptonychotes weddellii | reverse complement strand
CTTGGGATTGGGAGTT
Source organism: Leptonychotes weddellii (assembly GCF_054177405.1). Classification (NCBI taxonomy): domain Eukaryota; kingdom Metazoa; phylum Chordata; class Mammalia; order Carnivora; family Phocidae; genus Leptonychotes; species Leptonychotes weddellii. The sequence goes on along the minus strand of NW_027779122.1, from coordinate 275 downwards.
GGAGGAGTGGATTCGGGGTTATTGGAAAATGGGAGGGGGGAGGGCCAAAGCCTGAGTCCTGGGGGCAGTGGGGGAAGACGGGGCCTGCTGGGGGGCAGAAGGCCGTGTCCTTGGGAGAGAGGGGCAGGAGAGGCATGAGTTCCTACATGGTGAGGTGGGGGTCAGGGGCCACTCCACAGGTGCCGATCGTTGTTGGGGGGGCTTGGGCCGCAGACCCTCCCTCGCCCGTCCTACCTCAGGCTGCATGATGACGTCATCATGCTGCTAGGGTGAGG
>NW_027779121.1:0-291 GCF_054177405.1 Leptonychotes weddellii | reverse complement strand
ATTTTATATTCAGTTCCCTTTAGAAATGGCACACAATCAGGTTCAAAGGTGGAAATTATGCCAAGCTTCTTTAAAGAACTTTTGGAAATCAGTAAGAAAAAAAAAACACCAACAACCCAATACAGAGTAGCAAAGAACACAAATAGACAATTTACACATAGGAATACAAATAGTAGAGATATCACTGACAAATGTAATAATATAATAACAATGACAGACCAATATCTAGATCAGTTGGCCCAAAGTTAAACATAACGTTTGAGGCAGCACAAGTATGCATGGAAATGCAAT
>NW_027779120.1:0-291 GCF_054177405.1 Leptonychotes weddellii | reverse complement strand
CCACCCTGGGGGCTGCCCTAAAGTCCTTTCCCCACCACTACCGGTCTGCAAGTCTGTGCCTCATCCACAGCGCACGAGGCTGTCACTCACCGGCGGTGTAGGATCCCCACGGCCAGGCACCCTCCCGCTGCCATTTATCCTTTGATATCTGCCCGTGGAATCATGGCTCCTCGCTTCATACCTCAAAACCAACTGCCTGTGATATTCTGTTTGTAGAGATCCAGATCTTCTTACATCTCAGGCTGGTTTCGTGGGTGCTCAGAGTGGTCTGGTAGTTATCCAGCTCAATTC
>NW_027779119.1:0-291 GCF_054177405.1 Leptonychotes weddellii | reverse complement strand
TCCCCTGGGGCGTGGCCTCCAACTCCGCAGAGCCTCACGTCATGAGAGCAGGAAGCACAAGGGCCCCGTGTGGACCACTGGCGGTGAGCGGTGGCGGTGGTGGCAGTGGGCGGAGGTGAGCACTGGCGGAGGTGAGCGGCGGTGAGCAGTGGTGAGCGGTGGTGGTGAGCGGCAGTGAGCGCTGGCAGAGGTGAGCGGCGGTGAGCGGTGGTGGTGAGCGGAGGTGAGTGGTGAGCGGAGGTGAGCACTGGCGGTGAGCACTGGCGGAGGTGAGCGGCAGTGAGCGGCGGC
>NW_027779118.1:0-3593 GCF_054177405.1 Leptonychotes weddellii | reverse complement strand
AAAAAAAAAAAAAGAATAATGAATTAACATTAGATCAAAGTAGTATGTACTATACTTATTAAGTTATGAGGCCATCATGTATTGTAATTGAATCTTCGAGGTTTGACAAAATAGGGTATCTAAATCAAAATAGACATAAATAAAGCTTTACAGAATTGTTTTCCTTTTTTCCTCTCTCTTAGACATTATGAGATCTGTTATGTTTTTAGTTGACTGTTCAGAACTATTATTCCCACAAAAGCAAGATGGCCCATAAATGGGTCTCTGTGGCAATGATCCATCCCAGGAATCTTCATTTACTGTTTGAACAGGAGGGTTTGAAAACTGTAAATTTATCAAAAAATAACACATTGACAGGCACACAGGAGAGAGTCTCAATGTGGATGTTCTTCTGATGCTCTTTCTGTTACTTCTCTTACAAAAAACAAGTGGATAATAAAGTGAGGACAAACATGTTAGGGCTATGCAATATAACCAGGAACAAGCAAAGAGTTTGGACACCTAGCATCACTGGGTTTCTAATGTTCAAAATGGCAAATGGTCACTGATTGAAGCATTTATGTGCTAAATATTCACGGCTGTTTTTCTCTTCATGGAACACTACATCAAAAACTAATGATGTAATGTATGATGATTAACATAACATAATAAAATTAAATTAAAAAAATAAAACACCCTGTTGGAAATAAATAAAACTGTAAGAGATATTACTATTCTTGCAGTTAGTACTGAGTAGCATGCTAGTTCTGTTTTCCTAATAATTACTTTTTAACACAATATGAATAATTAAACAAGCATTTGCACCCTATCCAAAATAGTAAGGATTCATGCATTACAGTACTTTAACCTTACATTCCAAGTTAAAATACAAAGACAAAATGATTTCTTCAGTTCATTTAGTTTAATAAAGGTGAAAATAGCCTATTTTTTTAATATTTTTACAAGGAATTCCATATAATTAAAAATAATATAAAAATAAACATTTTGATAAGAGTCTCAGAGCTCATGCTATAAATAACCAGCTCCAGAGACCAATGATAATTTTCTAGTAAATATAAAATGGCTGCTGAGCTTGCTGACAACTTTCAGTCAGCTCATTAGAGTCATTCAAATGTTTGCTTTATAAAGGAATTACTGAAATATTAAAGTGCTAAAGTAAAATCCAATCTCATTTTGTCTTCAATCTTATATATACTTCATAATACATTAAATGAATATCTGTTCCTGTATTACCTATCGTCATCAGAACAACATTCTTTTTGTTCACTTTTGCAGTGTTATTTGCCTAATATACAGCAACACACAGACACACACACACAATCCCATCTGTAACATGCTACTTTGCTCTCTCAGCACTGAGGTATGTCCCTATAGAGTACAATCCCTTATAAAGGTTTTCAACCATTTAATGCCCAATTACATCATGCTCATACTAAATTTGTTTTAAGCAAAATGCTAATCATCTCTGGATTCTGTTGTTTTTTTTCACAAGTAAAAACTGAATTTTTTTTTTAATTCTGTCGAGATGTTCATCAGATTTACATTTTCCTTCTCATTACAGAACTTTAAAATGAGCCACACTTCATAGCTCAAAGTGTGGAAGAAGTCATTAAACTAGCTGTCTAATCAAGAAGGTGTAAAAAATTTAATTAAACTAATAGCAGGCTGACTCAATTATTCTAAAATATATTAAAACACATGCTGTACATGTGATTACAATCATAATTCATATACTTTATTTACTTTTTTGCTCGTCTTATTAAGTTGAGCTTTTTCTTTGCAGATATTTAGTACATACATATTAAATTATATGTATATATGCACATATACATACATGCACATATATATGAATATATACTTGCACAATTATGAATATCAGTATATAAAATATATAAACATTTTGGATACAAATCATTCCATTCTTTGTATTTTTATAACAAAAAATAATGCAACACAAAGCCCTTAATTAAGAGATCACTGCATATACCTTGCCTTTCATGTGGATAATGCTTTCCATATTTTAGCTTGTCATTACTGCTAAAATCAGCACTCTTTTTTTTTATTTAATGGCAAAATTCATCTTTACTAAAGGGCGTTAAACAAAAACTCTAAGTTTAAAGTAATCAATTCTCATTTCATGAGTAATCTCATTGCTCAGAGTTATTTTATTTTTCCTCTGTGAAGCCCTAACTCTTGTTAACTCTTACCAGTTACCTTGCACTTTTTTTTCTTCAAAAGCCTAAGTCTCAAAGGACTTGTGTATATAATTCTGTGCAATTTTACTCAGAAAACTGTGGTTTTCACCAAAAGCAGAAATATTAGCAGTTTTCCTGTGAAAACTGCTTTGCTTTGTTTAAAGCCATCAGTTTATATCCATACTGTTTTCCAGATATCTTAAAGAGATTCATTCTTAGTCAAGAAAGAGACAAGATGAGATAGCACTGCAGCTTGATACTAACAAAGAGATGTCTTCACTTCTGCGGACTGGTAGTATGCATCAATCAAAGTAAGGGCCAGCTTTTCACATGGTAACAGTGCTATCTTTGTATCTACCTAGGTAGATTTTAACTTTCTCAGAGGTAAAAATGAAAACTAAAAATCACTGTTGGTTTTGGGATATTGCCCTGAACAGCCAATAAGCATCTGCCAAACTTCTTATTCTTCTACTTACAAGTCCATAGGATACACGTGAGCAAAGGAGGACTGTCAGTGTTCTCAACAATTTCAAGAGTCATGAATTTCAGAGCTAAGTATATTTCTCAAATTGTTTTTAGATAGCAAAGATGTCAAAGACACCCCAGCATATCAATACTATGAAAATTAAATGATTCTATAAGAGAAGTCTACACGAAGGCTCCATACTATTACTGAAAAGAGGAATTTTGGTGTCATTTTTCCTTTTATTAATTGCATTATTGCATTATTTGCAAAGTATTTAAAAAAGAGAATCAGTATGTAAATCTATGTTTTAAATAGCAGCTTCTCCTTTATATGCAATGGCATATAAAAATCAGTGGCCATCATCAGGGAAATTCAAATCAAAACCACATTGACATACCACCTTACACCAGTTAGAATGGCAAAAATTGACAAGGCAAGAAACAACAAATGTTGGAGAGGTTGTGGAGAAAGGGGAACCCTCTTACACTGTTGGTAGGAATGCAAGTTGGTACAGCTACTTTGGAAAACAGTGTGAAGGTTCCTCAAAAACTTAAAAATAGAGCTACCTTATGACCCAGCAATTGCACTACTGGGTATTTATCCCAAAGACACAGATGTAGTGAAAAGAAGGGCCATATGCACCCCAATGTTCATAGCAGCAATGTCCGCAATAGCCAAACTGTGGAAAAAGCCGAGATGCCCTTCAACAGATGAATGGATAAAGAAGATGTGGTCCATATATACAATGGAATATTACTCAGCCATCAGAAAGGATGAATACCCAACTTTTACATCAACATGAATGGGACTGGAGGGGATTATGCTAAGTGAAATAAGTCAAGCAGAGGAAGTCAATTATCATATGGTTTCACTTATTTGTGGAACATAAGGAATAGCATGGAGGACATTAGGAGAAGGAAGGGATAAATGAA
>NW_027779117.1:0-291 GCF_054177405.1 Leptonychotes weddellii | reverse complement strand
TGTGAATATGTTATGATAACTGACAAAGACACTCTACAAATATAACTATGGTTATTAATCAGTTGAGTTTAAGATAAGGAGATTATCCTGGATATCCTGGTGGGCCCAATATAATCACATAAGCCCTTAAAAGCAGAAGAAAAAGTTGGAGATTTTTGAAGCAAGGGAAAGATTTGATGTGCTTGAAGGTAGAAGGGACCATGTACAAAGTGTGAGAGGGAAATACATTCTACCCAAAACCACTGTGCTCATAAGAGGATCCAGAGCCTTAGGTGAGAGCAACAACCTTGG
>NW_027779116.1:0-291 GCF_054177405.1 Leptonychotes weddellii | reverse complement strand
TTTTTTTTTTTTTGTAGTTTGTTGAATTTCTTCATAACACATATTTTGAATTCTCTCTCAGTTAGATTCCCATCTTCTGTGACTTTGAATTTGGTTGCTGGAGAATTGTCATTTTCTTTTTGTGATACCATATTATCATGATTTTTCATGGTGTTTGATGAAATGTGCCTCTAATAGTGCATTTGAAGTAATAAATACCTTCTTTATTTGGGTAAAGCTTTGCTTGATTTTAACAGTTCAACAGGTTGGGAATTAATACCCTTTTCTTTTATTTTCCAGCAGGTGGTGGCT
>NW_027779115.1:0-291 GCF_054177405.1 Leptonychotes weddellii | reverse complement strand
CAGGACTCCAAAGATGATGTTTTTTTCTGTGAGTTATCTCACTTAGTCTTTAAACTCTGGAAAGCACAGACATTGTATGATAGATAAGTTACTGGGCTGCAGTTAGCTTGCCTGCAAAATGAATTGAGGAAATTGGGACTGGCTGGACTCCAAGGTCCTAATCTTATGGAAAACATTGTATTTTTTATTAATGACAACGACAACAATAACAGCTGACACTTCTTGAACATTCACCATGTGCCAAATAGTATTCTAAGTGCTTTTCATGTATTAACTTTTCTAATAATTATA
>NW_027779114.1:0-291 GCF_054177405.1 Leptonychotes weddellii | reverse complement strand
CAGGACTCCAAAGATGATGTTTTTTTCTGTGAGTTATCTCACTTAGTCTTTAAACTCTGGAAAGCACAGACATTGTATGATAGATAAGTTACTGGGCTGCAGTTAGCTTGCCTGCAAAATGAATTGAGGAAATTGGGACTGGCTGGACTCCAAGGTCCTAATCTTATGGAAAACATTGTATTTTTTATTAATGACAATGACAACAATAACAGCTGACACTTCTTGAACACTCACCATGTGCCAAATAGTATTCTAAGTGCTTTTCATGTATTAACTTTTCTAATAATTATA
>NW_027779113.1:0-291 GCF_054177405.1 Leptonychotes weddellii | reverse complement strand
AATAATTTTTAATTAATTTAAGCAGAACTAAAATGAGAGTAAATTCTACTTGGGTATAAGTCAAATATTTAAACTTAAAATAATGCTGTGAGTTTTAATACACCCACTTTTCAATCTTTCAATATTTCTTCAACTACTTTAATGTTCTAGAAAGAAATTAATCATTTAAAAAATGCATATGGAGATACATAGCTTTCCTTCAGACTCCACCATAGCCCCTCATTGCTGTGGTGGTAAATAAACCACAGCAGATGGTCTCCAGCCCAAAGTTGGGTATGTCTGTGTCAGACG
>NW_027779112.1:0-291 GCF_054177405.1 Leptonychotes weddellii | reverse complement strand
TTCATAAACCAGATGATAAAAAGGTTTTGTTTGATGAGTTAAACTCATTTATTTATTTTAGAGGCTGTGGGTGATCCATCGGTATTGAAATAGAAGTAAAAGTTATTTTGTTTAATATTTCAAACTAAAATAGTGGTTCTCCCTTTACATAAACACACCTTGAACAGAAGACAATTGAAAAAGACAGAGTCCTAGGGGCGCCTGGGTGGCTCAGTTCGTTGGGCGGCTGCCTTCGGCTTGGGTCATGATCCCGGAGTCCCGGGATCGAGTGCCGCATCAGGCTCCCTGCTC
>NW_027779111.1:0-291 GCF_054177405.1 Leptonychotes weddellii | reverse complement strand
CTCTCTCTCTCTCTCCCTCTGCCCCTCCCCTGCTTGCACACACACACTCTCTGTAAAATAAATAACTGAATTTTTTATTTTTAAAAAAGGTATATGTATATTAGGGGGAATGAGATTATTGTTTAATTGGTACAGAGTTTCTGTTTGGGGTGATGAAAAAGCTCTGGAGATGATAGTGGTGAGAGTTGCTTAACGTTGTGAATGTACTTAATGCCATGGGATTGTATGCCTAAAAATGGTTATAATGAGGGTGCCTGGCTGGCTCAGTCAGTGGAGCATGTGACTCTGGGC
>NW_027779110.1:0-291 GCF_054177405.1 Leptonychotes weddellii | reverse complement strand
CAACCACAGGGGCCAAGAACTTTCAGCGCCCTGCCGGTCAGCCTTGGAATTGGCAGGGGGAGATCTGGGGGCTGACACTGGTCCTTGATGCTGGCATCCTACATTAGCTTTGCTTGTGGTGCTGAGGCAGTTCCCACATACCCAGGCCTGTCCTGGAGTCAGATTCACCCCATCTACACAAACACCACGCTCCCACGGGTCTCGGGTCTCTTATCCATGGGAGGCCCGACTGCCATCACCTCACTGACTGAACGGACTGAACGGGCATTTCCAGCAAGGGAGCCTCTGGTG
>NW_027779109.1:0-291 GCF_054177405.1 Leptonychotes weddellii | reverse complement strand
AATCCACATTAGAGGAGTGCTGGGCCTTTGGACCAAATACCCACATAGGGAAAGAAGATCTATCCCTTTGCTGAGTCTTTGTTACCCAGCTGTAAAATGGGTTGCTCCTAAAACTATATGTGGTCCTACCGAGAGAGATTGTTAATCTCTCTGTGTTCATCTCCATAACTTTGGTCAACTGCCTTTTGAAGTTGAGCAATGTAATTTTTCTTATAGGCTACTTTTTTTTAAATCGTGAATCCTTTGGCTTTTCATGGGAGACTAATATAGCTGGATACTAGGAGAGTGGGA
>NW_027779108.1:0-291 GCF_054177405.1 Leptonychotes weddellii | reverse complement strand
ATTAAGGGCTTACAGGAACAAAGCAAAGCTTTGTAACTTTAGACGAACATATGGGAAAATGTATTTAAGAACTTGGGGTAGGAAAGGATTTTTTATTTTTATTATTTTTTAAAGATTTTATTCATTCATTTGAGAGAGAATGAGAGTGAGAAAGAGAGAGCACATGAGAGCAGGGAGGGTCAGAGGGAGAAGCAGACTCGCCGCCGAGCAGGGAGCCCGATGCGGCACTCGATTCCGGGACTCCAGGATCATGACCTGAGCCGAAGTCAGTCGCTTAACCAACTGAGCCAC
>NW_027779107.1:0-3594 GCF_054177405.1 Leptonychotes weddellii | reverse complement strand
GTACCCCTTCGGATCCCTACATTTGTATCTTTGGGGTAAATACCCAGTAGTGCAATTGCTGGATCATATGGTAGCTCTATTTTCAACTTTTTGAGGAACCTCCATACTGTTTTCCAGAGTGGCTGCATCAGTTTGCATTCCCACCAACAGTGTAGGAGGGTTCCCCTTTACCCCCTCCTTCTTAATGTGGATTGTGGGTTGCGGCAAAAAATAAAAAATAAATAAATAATAAAAGCTTAAAAATACTGGTATAAAACATTTATTACTGGGGTTTCAAATTTTAAACCTTACTCAGCTTATTATTAGAGTAAATTCATATTAACGCCTTTCACAAAGGAGTAATTTTATTTTATAAAACTACTTATTTCTGAAAGTTCAAAGGCAATATTAGAGTTGTCCTTATTTTTATATTCAAATAGCAAAAAAAGGAACTCTTGGGTGCTATTTTTCCTTGAGCATAGAAACAGGTCTGCCCAACATTCTGCCTAACTATTAGAGTTATTGGCAGCTATCTGGTGGCAAGTTGGAAAGATGTGAGCTGAGGAAGGAGAGAGAAATGTGTTCTGCAGTGCATATAAGAGAATACCTTGAGAAACTTCCAGAAGTAACTGGGAGTACATTAAGATGGTTTTTTATCATACTATTTAAGATAATACATAAAAATATATTTTGTAGTCCCCAATTGATAAGGCTAGAGATATATGGAATATACCTTTGCCCTTTGAACTGGAATAAACTTGACCAGAAGAGGAAGTTAGATATCTTTATGTCCTTCAAGAAATGTCTTTCTAGTTTTAGTTGTCTAATATAAGACTAGTTTTCTAATCAGAAATGAGTGCTACCTTTTGTCAATTCTTATCTATTGTGATTGTCATATTTTTTCTTATTGGATCTTTTGATATGTTGCATTGTTGAAAAAGGTTTCCTGGGGCGCCTGGGTGGCTCAGTTGGTTAAGCGACTGCCTTCGGCTCAGGTCATGATCCTGGAGTCCCAGGATCGAGTCCCTCATCGGGCTCCCTGCTCGGCAGGGAGTCTGCTTCTCCCTCTGACCCTCCTCCCTCTCATGCTCTCTGTCTCTCATTCTCTCTCTCTCTCTCAAATAGATAAATAAAATCTTTAAAAAAAAAAAAAGGTTTCCTAATATTAAGGCATTCTTGCACTTACAGGATGAACCCTACATAATCACAATGGACAATTCTTTTAATGGTGAAAAACGGATACATTTGTATTTTGAGCTTTCAGTTATATTCGTAAGTTAAACTGGTCTATAATTTTCCTTTCAGCCATCTTTGTTAGGTTTGGATACAAGCTTCTGGCTGGTTTCATAAAATAAGTTGGGTATCCTCCATCTCACAATGTTTGGTAACAATCTGCATAGCATAGAATCTACAGGAAAATCTCCCAGGCACATAGGATTTTACGAAAAATATTGCTAGTAGTTTATCCAATATTTATTCTTCCATTATTCCTTACTAAGAGAATCCTGATTTTGACCAGGATGTACTCATTAAAAATCCTCCATTTCCCAGCCTCTTATGTAGCTTAGAGATGGCCATATGACTTATGACCGTGAACCTTAGAGAATGTAAGCAAAGCTGTACTTAAAAAAAAATGTATATTCTTAAACCTTTATTAAAAAACAGAAAAAGGATAAAAATTTACATAAGTAGTCAAATCAAATACAGAAAAACATGATTAAAGAATAAATTTAAGATGAACGGAACAAAGAACTTCACTTTCATTGACTTTTGCCTATAGGGCCCCAAATACACAGACTCCTCACTACCACTCAGATTTCATATCTTACATCATCTCCCTTGCTCTATATACACTAGCATTCTTGCTGTTCCTCAAATATGTCAACCCTATTCCATTCCTATGGCTTTAGCCATTCTGTTTCTTTTGCCCAAGATGCTCTTCCTGCAGACATCTGCCTGGCTTGCCCCCTCTCTTCATGGTGCTTTCTCCTCCTTTGAGTGAACTTTTCTAACCACCGCATCTGAAACCGCAGGCCCATTCACTCTACCCTCTTACCTCACTTCATTTTTATTCATAGCACTTGTCATTTCATTCAAGAAGTTCTCTACCAGAGTTCTTTCCTACTTTTAGGGACCAGATGGTTCCTACATAAACTATTTCAGAGTAATAAAAAGCCATCCAGTTCATTTCACTCAGCAAGAATAACCAAAACCTGACTGGGGCAGTGTTCTCAAAAAAGCAAAAGGCATTCTTACAAGCCAATTTTACTTGTGAACAGATGCAAAAATCCTAAATGCTATACATATATTTACCCCAGGTAATGTGTACAGCATATTCTAAGACTTTAGATAGAAAAAATGGACAAGTCATCCCAATAAGTATGACCTTTCATCAAAGTTGTGTGAAAAAATTTTCCTGCTGTGATCAAAACTCACAATGGCAAACACTGGAAAAGATATATAAAAAGTACCCTCCCGACAGGTGGAGGGAAAAAAGAATGCAACTGAGGCCACTAAAACACACACACACACACACACACACACGCACACACACCCCTCTTACAAATGTCAGGCCTTGTTTTTCAAGTATAGGTAGCAAGACAAAGAAAACTCAGAATGTACCTACATACACTTTGCAAAATGATTTAACTTCAGGCCTTAGAAGAAAATGCTTTGCATTTCAAGTTAAATATAAAGCCTGTAACCATCAATGACTCATAGCAGTTGAGTAGATCTGCAAATAACAGCTTTTCTGTATAGGAAAAATAGTACTTTCTCTCTGCAAGTGTAGAAAAGTCCCATGTAAGATGTGTAAGGCATTGTTTTATGCATGCATTAAGAATACTGACTTTATAGTACTTTTTATAAGAAACTGAAAGAAGAGTTCATAATGTGAAGGTTTATTTAAAGTGTATCTGAGCTTTCTGCCCGTGGACGCCGCCAAGTAAGCATCGTTAAAGTCTCCCCTCCCACCGCTGTCATGTCTAAATCAGAGTCTCCCAAAGAGCTTGAACAGCTGCGGAAGCTCTTCATTAGAGGTTTGAGCTTTGAAACAATCGATGAGAGTCTGAGGAGCCATTTTGAGCAATGGGGAACGCTTATGGACCATGTGGTAATGAGAGATCCAAACACCAAGCGCTCCAGAGGCTTTGGGTTTGTCACGTATGCCACTGTGGAGGAGGTGGATGCAGCCATGAATGCAAAGCCACACAAGGTGGATGGAAGAGTTGTGGAACCAAAGAGGGCTGTCTCAAGAGAAGATTCTCAAAGACCTTGTGCCCACTTAACTGTGAAAAAGATTTTTGTTGGTGGCATTAAAGAAGACACTGAAGAACATCATCTAAGAGATTATTTTGAACAGTATGGGAAAATTGAAATGATTGAGATCATGACTGACCAAGGCAGTGGCAAAAAGAGAGGTTTTGCTTTTGTAACATTTGATGACTCTGTAGACAAGATTGTCATTCAAAAATACCATACTGTGAATGGCCACAACTGTGAAGTAAGGAAAGCCCTATCTAAGCAAGAGATGGCTAGTGCTTCATCCAGCCAAAGAGGTCGAAGTGGTTCTGGAAACTTTGGTGGTGGTCGTGGAGGTGGTTTTGGTGGGAATGA
>NW_027779106.1:0-291 GCF_054177405.1 Leptonychotes weddellii | reverse complement strand
ACCCATAGAATGTATAATACCAAGAATGAACCCTAATAGAAATTGTGGACTTTGGTAATAATGATATGCCAATGTAATTCATCAACTCTAACAAATTTACCACTCTGGTGTGTGGATGTTGATAATGAGGGAGGTTGTGTGTTGGGGATGTGTGTGGAGGACGTAAATGGGAATTCTACTTTCTGCTCTCAATTTTTCTGTGAACCTAAAGCTGCTCTGAAAATTAAAGTTTATTTTTAAAAAATTAAGGAATATAAAAGTTCTAGAAAATAATTACAAAATACTAATTGT
>NW_027779105.1:0-291 GCF_054177405.1 Leptonychotes weddellii | reverse complement strand
TCCATTCATCTGTTGAAGGGCATCTCAGCTCTTTCCACAGTTTGGCTATTGCGGACATCTTTTATATACAACGTGGCACATTCGTGCTACCATTTCTGCAGAATGGAACTGACTGACTGCAAGGACAAGAATGAATGTCACAAACTCCTACCATGGGAGAACCAAAGTGTTCTCTTCACCCTACACTAAATGCTTCTTCTGCCGGGGTCTGCAGCTCCTCCCAGGGTCCGCATGTACCTGCGATGTTCCCACAGGCTGTCTCCACTCATCAGCCTCAGTGGGTAATTGTTT
>NW_027779104.1:0-291 GCF_054177405.1 Leptonychotes weddellii | reverse complement strand
TATGGGGATTAACATAACAATAAAAAGATTAAAAAAAACTAATGATGTAATGTATGGTGATTAACATACATAATAAATAAATGAGAAGTATAGTTGAAAATCTTGGTTTTAGTCTTACAGGATACACATCAGTCTGTGCTGATTATCCTGAATCCAATTATTACATTTAAATATAACTAGGAAAAACCTCCCCATAAAAAGTTAATTTGGCCTGCTGTTTTTAACTTGTCTGAGAGTAAGACTCACCTATATGTAAAATCTTAATTTGTATTTTCCCTTTTTATCTATATT
>NW_027779103.1:0-291 GCF_054177405.1 Leptonychotes weddellii | reverse complement strand
ATTTTCTCGTAGTGTTTTTGGTGTCAGCGCAATGTTGGCCTCAAAAAATGAGTTTCAAAGTGGTTCCTAATCTCCATTTTTAGAGGAGATTAAGAAGAATAGGTATTATTTTTTCTTTAAATGTTTCGTGGAATTCCCCAGTGAAGCCATCTTGTTCTTGACTTTCATTGTTGGGTGCTTCTTTTTCCCCCCACCAGTTTTCTGGGGTATAAGTAACACATTAAAAATGTATATATATAAGGTGTACAATGTGATGGTTTGATATACATATATACATTGTGAAATGATTAC
>NW_027779102.1:0-291 GCF_054177405.1 Leptonychotes weddellii | reverse complement strand
TATAATGACTGTAAAAGGATGGTGATATCACTCCAATTAACAGATGAAGAAAGGAAAGCACAGAGAGCTTAAGTAAAGGGTCCCCAATTCCCATATATATATATATATATATATATATATATATCAGAATTAGGATTTTAACCAAGGTCTCTCTGACTCAGAAAAACAACAAAACTTCCATGAATGAATGAATGAATGAATGATGTTAAGGGAGAATGTTTAATAAGAAAGTAGATTCATAGAATTCAGAGAATACAAAGGAGTATCAGAGTATATGTAGGGTAACAGAAA
>NW_027779101.1:0-291 GCF_054177405.1 Leptonychotes weddellii | reverse complement strand
AAGGTCCACCGTCACGCCTAATTTTGTTTTTGTAATTTGGTATTTTACTTAAAGAGTAAAATTTACTTTACAGTCCTTTATTCCTTGCCATAGTCCAATGGGAGAACCCCATTGCTTTCCTCTCCTCACCACATATGTGATCAGTGCCCACTGCATGCCAGGCTCTAAGCTAGGGATGGGCACACAGGGTGGATGAAGCGATCTGGCACTCTCCCGCATGGAGAGGGGGACACAGACATCAAATAAACCAAATCATACAGGATGCTGTTCGGTTCAGGAGAATAAGAGAGA
>NW_027779100.1:0-291 GCF_054177405.1 Leptonychotes weddellii | reverse complement strand
ACCGGTTTCGGCCCCCCGCAGCCACATCGGGAATGTGGTGGCATTCGGTAACGAGTAGGGAGTTGCGTGAAGTGGAGGCGCCTGGATAGGCCCACCCCACGGTCCGCCTGTCGTCCACAGATTGAGACTTAGAAATTCACACCAAGGTCTGCGGAGATCTCTGGGGACGCTCTCCTTCACGGGCTTCAGGAACGCCTCAGGACGATCCTCGACTCCCGACCGAGACTGAGAAAAAGGTGCGATGCCGCGGAGGCGTACCACGAAGACGGGACTTCAATCAGAACCGCAGGC
>NW_027779099.1:0-291 GCF_054177405.1 Leptonychotes weddellii | reverse complement strand
GGGAGCCCGATGCGGGACTCGATCCAGGGACTCCAGGATCATGACCTGAGCCGAAGGCAGTCGCTTAACCAACTGAGCCACCCAGGCGCCCCTGAAGCATTTTAAAGTGAATAAATAATTCAGTGGCATTTAGTACATTCACAATGCTTCTATGTCCCCAAACATGCCTGTCACCCCAAAAGGAATTACAATACCCATTTACAAAAAAAAAAGAATAAAAGTAAGTAAATTGTACTTTGAGATAAGTTCAGAAAACTCTTTCAATAATTATAAAATAAAAGGTATAGTGAT
>NW_027779098.1:0-291 GCF_054177405.1 Leptonychotes weddellii | reverse complement strand
ACTTCATGTTCCTGAACACATTCAATAAATAGTAATAATGACCTGTTGATTATACCCTTTGTGCTGGGCACTGTGCCCAGCTACATTATTCCATGTTTACAACTCTGGACAATCTGTACTATTTTTATCACCTTTTTACAGATAGGGACACTGAGCCTCAGAGAGGTGAAGCCCCTCCCCTGGGTTATACGAGCAGGGAAGAGCAGAGGCAGAACTTGAACCCATGCAGGGCAGTTAGAGCCCCGCCTCTTCAGCACTCTGCTCTCCCTGGGCCCAGCAAAGGCAGGCAGC
>NW_027779097.1:0-291 GCF_054177405.1 Leptonychotes weddellii | reverse complement strand
TTAATAGCTTGGTGTATCGCCCCCAGCACTTAGTGCAGCAGTGGTGTGTGTTGTTAACGCACGTCAATGACGTTTTTGCATTCAGAGCAGGACTCTGTCTTTTTCTTTTTTTTTTAATTTTATTTTATTTGAGAGAGAGAGAGAGTGAAAGAGAGAGCACAAGAGGGGGTAGGGTCAGAGGGAGAAGCAGACTCCCCACCGAGCAGGGAGCCTGATGCGGCACTCGATCCCGGGACTCCGGGATCATGACCCAAGCCGAAGGCAGCCGCCCAACGAACTGAGCCACCCAGG
>NW_027779096.1:0-3594 GCF_054177405.1 Leptonychotes weddellii | reverse complement strand
TGGAAGAGATTATGCTAAGTGAAATGAGTCAAGCAGAGAAAGTCAATTATCATATGGTTTCACTTATTTATGGAACATACGGAATAGCATGGTGGATATTAGGAGAAGGAAGGGAAAAATGAAGGGGGGGATATCGGAGGGGGAGACGAACCATGAGAGACTATGGGCTCTGAGAAACAAACTGAGGGTTTTAGAGGGGAGGGGGTTGGGGGGATGGGTTAGCCCAGTGATGGGTATTAAGGAGGGCATGTACTGCATGGAGCACTGGGTGTTATACGAAACCAATGAATCATGGTTCACTACATCAAAAAATAATGATATATTGTATGGTGACTAACATAACATAATAAAATAAAATTAAATATAAAAACTAATAATAAAAAATAGAATAGCAAAAAGTAGTGATAACGAGAGAATTTTAAAAGTAGCAAGAGAAAAGAAAGCAATTATATATAAGGGAAACCCCATTGGGTTATGAGTTGACTTTTTAGCAGAAACTCTGCAGACCAGAAGGGAATGGCATGATATATTCAAAGTGCTGGAAGGAAAAAATCTGCAGCCAAGAATATTCTATCCAGCAAGGTTATCCAGCAAGGAGGGATAGAGTTTCCAAGACAAACAAAAATTAAAGAAATTCATCACCACTAAATGAACCCTACAAAAAAAATGCAAAAGGGGACTCTTGTAGAAGACCATAAATAGAAGTAAGAAAAGTAGGAAGCACAAAAGCAATTACAGTAAGTATATCTATAAAAATCAGTGAGGATACTCAGAAAATAAAAGTAAATTATGACACTATATACCTAAAATGTGGTGTGGAGAGGTGTAAAGAATGCATTCAAACTTAAGTGACCATCAACTCAGTATGGTCTGTTATATGCAGAAGATGTTACAGATAAACCTAACGGTAACCACAAATCAAAAACTGGTAATAGATATGCAAAGAATAAAGAGAAAGGAATCCAAATATATCACTAAAGAAAGCCAACTAATTGTGAGAGAAGAGAGCAAGGGAAGAAAGGAACAGAGAAGAACTACAAAAACAACCATAAAACAAGTAACAAAATGACAAATACATATCCATCAATAATTACTCTGAATGTAAATGGACTAACTGCTTCAATCAAAAGATATAAGGTGATGGAATGGAAAAAAAAAAAAAACAACCCAAGACCCATCTATATGCTGCCTACAAGAGACTCACTGCAAACCTAAAGACACATGCACATTGAAAGTGAAGGGATGGAGAATGCATGCAAATGGATGTCAAAAGAAATCTGGGGTAGCAATACTTATGTCAAACAAAATAGAGTTTAAAACAAAGACTGTAACAAGAGACAAAGAAGGGCACTATATAATCATAAATGGAGCAATCCAACAAGAATATATAATAATTGTAAATATTTATGTACCAACATGGGGGCACCTAAATACATAAAGCAGCTAATAACAAACATAAAGGAAGTAACAAACAGAAAGGAAGTATAGTAATACAATAGTAGTAGGGGACTTTAACACCCCACTTACAATGGATAGGTCATCCAAACAGAAAATCATCAAGGAAACAATGGCTTTGAATAACACATGGGACCATATGGAATTAACAGATACATTCAGAACATTCCATCCTGAAACAGCAGAATACACATTCTTTTCAAGTGCACATGGAACATTCTCTAGAACAGAGAACAAATTAGGTCACAAAACAAGTCTCAACAAATTCATAAAGATCCAAGTCATACCATGCATCTTTTCTGACTACAACTATGAAACTAGAAATCAACAAGAAGAAATCTGGAAAGATAACAAATACATGGAGATTACAAAACATGCTACTAAACAATGAATGGGTCAATCAAGAAATCAAAGAGGAAATCAAAAGATACATGGAGGCAAATGAATATGAAACACAATAGTCCAAAATCTTTGGGATGCAGCAAAAAGCTCTCCTAAAAGGGAAGTTTATAGCAATACAGGCCCACGTCAAGTAGAAAAGTCTCAAAACACAGTTTAACCACACCTAAAGGAGCTAGAAAAAGAAGATCAAACAAATAAAGGAAATAAAGATCATACTCAATGTTGAAAGACTGGGAGACTTTAACTATGAATGAAGAGACTTCTAACGAAAATAATCAAAGCTGAGAAAGATTCACCTTCTGAAGGCAGTGAAAATACAGGCCTTGGAAGCAGCAATTCTAACTGCCAGGAGACAAAAGAATGAGTAGGATCCAATACCAGTAGAACTGGGGACATTCTGAGAATCATCTATAGAAAAAAATGACAATGCTACAGAAGTCTTAGATGCAATATTTACATACAGTTCTAGTTTTACACTGTATGAAATTTTAATGTAATAAAGTGGACAAAATTAGTTCTATAAGATTAAGCAGATTGTAAAATAAAGTACTTTATGGGATAAATCCTAAAAGAGTTGTTCATAGAGAACTGTGAATTATCAGCTGTTCTGGGTCTTGCTTAGTACTGATTTTGGGGGGGGCGGGGCCTCTGGTTAAATTAGTTGTTTGTGTGTAGTTTTTTTTAAATTTAGAATTAGCGTTCTTATCTTTTAAAAAGATTTTATTTATTTAAGAGAGGGAGAGAGAGTGTGTGCATATGCATGAGTGGTGGGAGGGGCAGAGGGAGAAGGAGAGAATCCTCAAGCCAATTCCTCAGTAAGCCCAGAGTCTGACCCAGGGCTCAATCCCAGGACCCTGAGATCATGACCTGAGCCAACCAAGAGTAAGACACTTAACCAACTGAGTCACCCAGGTGCCCCTAGAATTAGAGTTTTGTTTTTGTTTTTTTAAGATTTATTTATTTATTTATTTGACAGCAAGAGAGAGACAGCGAGAGGAGGAACACAAGCAGGGGGAGTGGGAGAGGGAGAAACAGGCCTCCCGCGGAGCAGGGAGCCCGATGCGGGGCTCGATCCCAGGACCCTGGGATCATGACCTGAGCCAAAGGCAGACGCTTAATGACTGAGCCACCCAGGCGCCCCTAGAATTAGAGTTTTTAAATGGAAGTAACAATTACAATTTTTAAACCTTTGGAGAGTATCACATTTAGTTTGTAGATATGCAAGAAAGCTTTTTGTCTTGTCTTTTTCTGACAGCCTAGCAGTTTTCAGATTTTGGTCAGAGTTTCAACATTTTACCATATGAATTATATGGTTTCGTTTTAGTTCCATATACTTATAAATATACATTACCTATATTTATCTCTTACAAACAGGAAAATATAAAATTTATCCCCTTTGAATAATAGTTTATATGTAATATAGTATATACCATAAAATAATATATATAATATAGCATGCAATATAATACATATTATATAAAATAATATATAACATACATGTTATATGATTATATAGAAACTAGTATATGTAATATACATATTTATATATATACATATTTTATATATATATAAACTAATTTATAATTTATAAATTTATAGAATTTGTAACATAATTACATAATGTATAAACTAAAAATATACACTTATATAAACTATATACTGTATATATTAAACAAATTTGATTATAGGTACATGTTAATATATACATGTTTAATTATAGTATATATATAACTATTA
>NW_027779095.1:0-13855 GCF_054177405.1 Leptonychotes weddellii | reverse complement strand
CGCTGTGTCTCTCTCTGTCAAATAAATAAATAAAAACTTTAAAAAATGTATTAAAGGGCGCCTGGGTGGCTCAGTTGGTTAAGCGACTGCCTTCAGCTCAGGTCATGATCCTGGAGTCCCTGGATCGAGTCCCACATCAGGCTCCTTGCTCAGCGAGGAGTCTGCTTCTCCCTCTGACCCTCCTCCCTCTCATGCTCTCTCTCTCTCTCATTCTCTCTCTCTCAAATAAATAAATAAAATCTTTAAAAAAAAATGTATTAAAAAAAGAGAGAGATTGGGGGAACCAGGGAAAGATGTTAGCATTTTTGACGAAGGAGAGAAAGGTTTTTGAGCTGCATCCCTTATTTGAAAACTTAAGCTGAGTGAGTGACCTTTCAGATATTCGCAAATAGCTTTCCAATCTAAACAAATTTTGCAGAGAAAAAGACATAAATTTATCTACTTCTGCATCTACACTGATGGAAAAGTTAAAACTGGTCTAGATGAGTCCGCTCTGGCGGCCAGAACAAAATACCACAGACTGGGGGGCTCAAACAACAGACATATATTTTCTCACAGTTCTGGAGGCTGGATGCCCAATCTCAAGATGTCAGCAGAGTTGTGTTTTGGGGGAGGACTCCTTCTGGTTGGCAGATGATCATCTTCTTGCTCTCCTCACATGGTCTTCGTTCTGTGTGCTCACCAGGAGGGAGAGACATCTGGTGTCTCCCTCTTCTTAGGAGGACACCTGTCCTATGGGGTGAGTGCCCCATCCTTACAACCTCATTTAACTGTAATTCCTTCCTTCAAGGCCCCATCTCCAGGTACAGTCCCATTGAGGGTGAGGGCCTCAACACCCAAACTTTGGAGAGACACTGTTCAGTCCATAACATTCTCCTACGTGCTCTGGACTCAAAATATGGACTGTGCTGCATATCCTCTGGAGCTAAAGTCTAGGAACAGATGTGGTTTTACAAGTACTAAAGCTGAGCACTGAAAGCACAGGATAAATTTACTATGTGCATTGTTATTCCAATTGTAGGTTCGTATTCACAATGGCTGTTTTGCTTTGCTTTGCCTCCTTACTCATGACTCTACACGAACTCTTAACTTCTCAAAATCCTATGTTCCCACATTTGAGACTCTGAGCCCTCTGAGAACAGAGGCCATTTCTTTTCAATCCCCTACAGAGTCTGGCACATCCCAGAAGCTTAAAAATGTTTGTTGTGAGAACGAATGACTCCCCTTTCTTGGAGACATGGGGTCAGGAGGAGGGAAGTTCATGAGAAGGGCCTGAGTGGGGGGAGGCAGGCTGAGATGGACCCTTCCCTCCATCTCCCCCAATCTCTCTGAAAGCTAAGAAGAGAACCTTCTAAAATGAGCGGCCATCACAGCCTGAGGAGAAGAGCCATGAAACCCCAAGTCAATGCTCAGAGCACTTCATGCTCAGAGCATGTTGATACATGAATTGGGATGAAGTACAACCTAATTACCCTTTGGTTCCCCTGGCCATACACCCAAAAGTTGCCAGGCTTCAGGTCAGGGGAGAAGGTAGTTACACCAGAGTTCATGAGGATCAGCCAACAAACATTTCGGGAGTACCTGCTCTTCAGTCTTTCAATAAATATTTATTGATCACACATGTTATGCCAGACACTAGACTTGGCACTACAGAAACAAAGCATGATTAAGACACTCCTGCTCTCAAAAAAAAAAAAAAAAGACACTCCTGCCCCCAAGGAACAAGTATGGGGACATCAAGGGATGTGACAGCTGAGCCACCAGACTAGTGTTGGGCTTCTTCTTGTCCCTGACTAAACATTGTGGAATAGCTATGGTCCCCGTGTCTCGAAATAAAGACCTATCAAGTGTGTGTTTTCATTTAAACTTTACTTATTTTTTTAAAGTTATTTATTTAGTTAGTTCAGGAATATCTACACCCAATGAGGAGCTCGGCTCGTGACCCTGAGATCAAGAGTCACATGCTCTTCTGCCTGAGCCAGCCAGGCGCCCCTTATTTGTATTGTATGGCTGTCCATTGATTTGCTTCTGGACAGAGAGGTGTAGGTCTGGACTGTTCTTGCCATGAGCCAGAGGAAAGATTGCACTGGATTTCCGTCTGAGAGGGATATTTTAACATTTCTGGTGATAAGGTTGGAGGTGCCCAGCTCCAAGGTTAGGACGAATGCCCGGGGATAAGGGTCTGCCCCCAGTGAGAGGCAAGGAGGCAGCTGACAGGGAGCACAGATGGAGGATTAGGTACTCAAATGACAGCCTGGCTTGGTGACCTGGCCTCCTGCCAGGGCCAAGCTCTCTGGTGGCTAAACCATCCAGGACCTCCCTCTCCTCCCCTCCCCCCAAGCACCAGAATTACCACCACCCTGCACCCTGTGACATGATGCTGGGCAAGACATTGTGAAACTTCCTTGCCTGTTCTATCGCCAAACTGGCCAGAGTGAAAGTGACTCTGACCTTGGTCTTGCCTTGGAAGTCACCAGGGTAAGGCAGAGAAGCATACAGACACTTCCGTGGAGCCAGCAGCCCCAACATGGGAGACAAGCTTTAGGCACGCAGCAGTGTGCCAGGCATCAGGTTGAACCAAATGAAGTTGCCAATATTGGGTCGTTTTTGCCCATCAAAAGCAGAAATTTCATATGGTTCAACCTAATGTAACACTAGCTAACTCGTGCCCAGCACCCCCTACGTGCCAGGCAAGGCTCTGAGCTCTTTGCACGCAAACTCCCTTCATCCTCATAGCAACCCCAAGAGGTGGGTACTGTTATTCTCCCCACATTATAGAGAGAGCTGAGTAAACACCTGCTAGGAAGTGGCAAGGATTCAAATGCAGGCAACCTGGCCCCAGAATCCACGCTCTCCACCTCTATCCTGACACACCTCAGAGAGGCACAGAGGAAGAGCCAAGATGCTCAGAAAAGGCTTCCAGAAGGAACTCAACCCCATGAGCCTCGTGCCTTCCGACGCCCACCACTGCGACCAAAGGCCTTCGTGTGTGTCAAAAGGGTAGTATTACCCTGGCCGGAAGGTCAATTCACTCTGCCCAAACTCACAGGAGCCTCATTTACTAAATGTCTGCTGCGTCAATGTGTGAGGGAGGAGAAAAAGAAGGAATGAACAAAAGCAGAGGGCGAACCGTTTCATCCGCCTAGAGAAATAACAGTGCCAAACTAACTGACATCTTCAGGTGGATGGAGCTGGGGGAGGCCGCGAGCTTTCTGAATGCATTACCTGGTGAACATTCCACAGGACTCCATGTGGAACATAGTGTCATCTTCACTTCATAGAGAGAGGAAAATGGACTGGGAGAGTGGACTGAAGACTATCTGCCCCCAAATTCTGACCACACTCCTTCCGCTCCTGCTTCTGCCTCCCAGCCTGCTCAGCACTTTCTCCTGCCCGCAGGTGAATTAAAACTTGGGAGATCCACTTAAAATTTTTCAGCCACTGGAGGAGTACAGGTGTGGCTGGGGAGGAGTGGGAAGAGGTCCCGGGACAGCTTCCAGCTGATAGCTGGGTCCGCTCTTGCCCACAAAGCAGCAGTACGCCCACCACCCAGGAAAGTGTACTTGAGTCGGCGGTCAGGGCACGGCACGCGGGGTCCCTGCCGGAGAAACTAAAAACTGTCATTCTCACACTTTGCCACTTTTTCCCATATTCCTTATCAGCCACCAAAAGCTGCTGCCATTACATTACCTCATGATGGGCATATTACAATTTCCTAGATTACATCTTATCTGACATTAGTTACATTTTAGGGTTGTTGCTTACTGGCACTTTAATTTCGTAAGTAGGCTATCTCCAAATCACAGAGGGGGATGAGTTCCAGTTCCTTCCATCCATTCTCTGAGCCTCGTTTCCAGAAGCTGACATTTTCTTCCGTGGGCCTGGATTTCAAGTTCATACTATCTGTCGGTTCCATAGCCTTCCATCCATTAACTATAGTAAGTAATGATAATGTTCTTTACCTCAACTATTCTCTTCTCTATTTCTGGTGTTTGGCCCGAGAGGAACTAGAGACTGAATCTGATTGCATAAAATTGTCATCTTCATAGCAAGGAATCCTTTCGTAAGGGACAGGCCATCAAGCTCCTAAAGAATTTTTTTTCTTACTGTTATTAATTTTGCTTACAGGGATTAGATGGCATTAAAGAGATACCAAAGGTATAACTCTCTGCAGCATTGCCATATAATTTACAAGTGTAAAGGGGAAAGAACTTGTTCTTACAAAATGTAACAACTTACCCACATTTTCTATCCTCCCACCTATGAGTCAAAGATAGACTTCACATAGAGCCTTGGAGGGGTAGATAAGGCACTTAAAACATTATCTGTTTGACTTCCCTCCATGGCCAGATGGCAAGATTCCGTAGCGTAAGGAGGGAAGGAGGTGGTACTTAACTCAGTTCCTCAGGAAATCCACCCCCTTGGAGTTCGTGGCAAACTATAAAGGCAGAAGAACAAAGGTAAAGAATGGGCAAGTTGAGATTATCTTAAATGATGGGTTTAAAAGTATAATTGTGCTAAATCTCTTCATAGGGCAAATGATTATTTTCGCCAGGGGAATACTTTCTCTAGAATCATCTTTCCAGTCCTCTGGACTTCCTTGCTGCCATCACTCAGTTGGCTCCAAATTTAAGTCCTGTCTGCAGTTGACTGCATAGAAGTTACTGTTCTGTTCTTCATACGTGAAGATTTGTAATTTCCCATGCATTGGGGAAACTAGAGGTCTTTGATGGATATTTTACTGAATGGATTTGCAAATTCTGCTTTGGCAATTTGTCTTTAAATATACATTCTGTCACATGCATTAAACAAAAAAAAGTGTGTGTGGGTATATATATATACCCACACACATACATTCTGTCTGCTAGCTATCAGGAATAAAGTAATAATAATGGCTAGAATGTGTTTATTATTTAATGTCCTCAAATTTTTGTGGCTGAATTCAGATGAAAGGATCGAATGCTAAAAATTACAAAGCAGGGCTAAAAAAAAAATAATGAGACAGGATTTATTTATTTATTTACTTACTTACTCATGTATTTTTAGAGAGAGGGTATGCTGGGGGGGTGGAGGGGGAGGAGCAGAGGGAGAGGGAGAGAGAGAATCTTAAGCAGGCTCTACACCCAGTGCAGAGCCCCATGTCGGGCTTGATCTCACAACCCTGAGATCATGACCTGAGTCGAAATCAAGAGTAGGATGCTTAACCAACTGAGTCCCAGCACCCATTTCCTCTTCCTTCTACCTGCCCCCCCCCCCCGCCCCATTCCAGGGGCTGGAAGAGTAAAAGCCTCATTCCTCAGACTCCCTTGCAAGTAGAAATCTCAATGTGACTTGTTCATAAGCTGTGCAGTGAGGTGGCCCCTTTGTGATACTGGGAAGCTGGAGGACCCAGCAGGAGATTGGCAAGCTCAGCAGATGTGGGCATTTCCAGTGCATTCCATCACCTGGTCACCAGCCTGCCATGGGTAAGGCAGTGGTGGATATTGGCAACAGAGTTAACAATTCCTTCCAATTGAATTCCAAAATCCCAAGTGAATCCAAAATTCCAGGTGTGACTATGAATCCGAAGCAGCCCCGACCTCCACACCTTCCCATCTTCACAGTTTTGTCAGTACCCAACTCCTTGCATTAAATCCATTTCTGCTAGAAATCTCTCCAGTGTCTTCTGTCTCCCACCATCAAGCCCTTATGAATATGTGTGTTTCCTCTGGTGCCCAAACAGCCTAAGATGATGAGACTGAATAGCTGGACGGATGTTGGATTAGTTTTGTTTTTTTTTTTTTTGTTTTTTTTTCAGGGTAAGTTTAATAGAAGGAAGGGGAGAAAATGCAGTTTGAACAGTATTTTCCCAGCTATAGCATGACTATCTCTGGTGACTTAAGAGGTACAAGGGCATGGCATTCAGTAATATCGAAATATGTAACAAAGGAGTTTTTCCCTTCTCGATTCTCTTTTAATCATTTAGGGAGAATTCTTAGGTTGCGACTCAATTTCTTTAACACTTCGCTAATACTCACTAATCCCCTTTATTTGCTAAGAGAATAGGCACAGAGCCTTGATCAGGCAGGTCCGCTTAGTTAGAATGTAAAGATGCTGTTTTATTTTCAATACATTTATTTCTAGAGTTATCTTCTCAGTATGGCAAGCAATAGAAGTTTTCCATTTATGTTGGCAAGAGGAAGTACACTTTTTTTTTTTTTAAAGATTTTATTTATTTATTTGAGACAGAGAATGAGATAGAGCATGAGAGGGTCAGAGGGAGAAGCAGACTCCCTGCCGAGCAGGGAGCCCGACGTGGGACTCGATCCAGGGACTCCAGGATCATGACCTGAGCTGAAGGCAGTCGCTCAACCAACTGAGCCACCCAGGCGCCCGAGGAAGTACACTTTTAATTTCAACTTTTTATTTTGAAAGCTTTCAGATCTTAAAAAAAAAAATAGAAAGAGTTGTCCAGTGAGCATCCAGATCCCCACCACAGAAGTTCTACCATTTGTTCACATTTTTCAGATTTCCTTCATCTATAATTTCTTTTTTGTTCAACACCCTGAAAGTAAATTACAAACATTGAGGCACTTCACCCCTGAAATACTTCGTACATAATTCCAACAAACAAGAATCTTCTTCTATAAAACCATACCCAGAGAAACCCGGGGGCTCAGTCAGTTAAGCATCTGCCTTTGGCTCCGGTCATGATCTCAGGGTCCTGGGATTGAATTCCGCATCCGGCTCCCTGCTCGACGGTGAGCCTTCTTCTCCCTCTGCCTCTGCCTCTCCCCCTGCTTGTGCTCTCTCTCTCTGACAAATAAATAAAAATCTTAAAAAAAAAACAAAAACAAAAAACTCTGGTTTGAAAACTCATACCTGAGAAACGGTGGACATGAGCCTCCATGAGCAGCGATAGGCTGTGTTGGAAAAGGAAGGAGAACAAGAAAGATGCTAATGGCAGAGGAGGAAAGTAAGCGGGCCAAGAAATAGGAGTCGCTCCTGGAATAAATGCATTGGGAAGAAAAGAAAACTCCAATCAGAGCGGTGAAAAGTGAATGTACTCCGATGTAGCGGTTGTCCCTGGGAGGTGGGACCAGGGCACGGCGCGTGGTCGTCATGCAAGCTAGAGTCCACCCGTCCCAGTGATTCCACTATCAGCTGTAGAACCTTGACCTAATGGCTTCACTTCGCCTCAGTTTACTCCCCTATCAGATGGGGGGGCGGGGAGCGGGGAATGCAATGCCTACCTCACATGTTGCTGTAGGGAGCAAATGAGTGAACACACGACAACCACCCCTCCCCCCCATAACACACAGGTGAGAAGAACCACCCAAAATATTCAGTGGTGTAAAATGTGGGTTTCTGTTATGGTAAAGTGAATGAAAAACAATATTTTCAGGGGGTCTGCCTTGTCACCAAAAGCACGAATGTGAAGCTGATAAAGCATGTGCTGTATTCGACTGACCAAAAATGGTTCCTTGGGTGCCCGGGGCGGGGGAGAGGGGAGGGGTGCGGGAGGGGAAAGGGGGAGGGGAGAGGGGGAGGGGTGCAGGGAGGGCAAGAAGGGGGAGGAAGTGACTCTGTGCTGGGCACTCTGACAAGGCAGCTGCAGGAGAGCTGGATTTGAAAGTTGGCGCAAAGTGGAGAGGGGAAGGGCCAGGGAAAGAGAAGGACTAAGATCAAGGTTAAGGTCGGGACTGTGGATTATAAAGGGCTCTCCTCCCGAAAAGAAGAGAATATTGTTCAGCTTCCATATGAGAATGGGGGCAGGCAGAGGACAGGGGATAATTACCAATAGCCATTGTGTTTTATGGGATATTGATTTATCACTTGGTTTTACTATACATGTCAAGTGCTGAGAACAGGGCCCAGCACACTGAAAGCACTCCATAAATGCCCACTATCATTATTACGATCGTCTTCCGATTTTCCATTCCCACTACCTCACCCTATTTCAGCTCCATCGGGTACCACGTGGCTGCTTTATGTCAGTTCTTCCTAACTAATCTCTTGTCACTGGGAATTCAAAGAACCCACCAGGAATTCCCCCACGTTTCTAAGTTTCTAAATGTCTGCCACATCCCACCTCTTCCTATAGGCTCTTCACACAAGAGTTAATATGCTTGGTGCCCGGTGGTGCTGAGCACAACTGACCGGGGTCAGGGGAGAAGGGCATTGGATGCAGAAGCAACTGTTCACAGGCTAGTCCGCAACCAGAGAAGTTTCCTGCAGAGCAGGGGGCTCTAGGCTAGTCTGTGCTTGGCTAATGCAACCATCTTCTTCGAGTCAGAGAATATGAACCAACGACACAGAGAGAATCCCCCGGCACTGGAAACTGACCAAACAATACAGAGATAGGCCATCCTGTGAGCAGAACCCCTGAGGCAGACATCTGGACCAAGCAGAGTGTTTCCCACCAATCCCCCTCTTCCTCTCTGGTCCCTACTGAACCCCAGATCAGCCCCAAACACTAATTAAGGAATTTAACCCCTTGGTCAGAGTACTGCTCTCTGGCCTGTCTTCTTAGTGTTATCTTGGGCAATGTCAAGGTCCACGTGGATATGCAGCCTCTGCAAGTGTTAGAATTCTTCCAAGCCAACAACTTTCCCTTTGAGACCTTCCAACATTCCTAAATCCAGGAGTCACAGAGTTTTAAAGCTGGAAGAGACTTAATGGCTGTCACACCTCACAAAAAAAAAATAAATAAAAACAAAAACAACAAAAACAAAATGTAATTGGCTTCCCTAGTTATATGTGCTGCTGAAGTGAGCACTTGGCTTCCCTAGTTATAACCTTTCAGATTACCCTTTGAAAATAACCATCAAAAGCTATAGAAGTGGTGGCGCCTGGGTAGCTCAGTTGGTTAGGTGTCTGCCTTCAGCTCAGGTCATGATCTCGGGGTCCTGGGATTGAGCCCCACATCGGACTGTCTGCTCAGCGGGGAATATGCTTCTCCCTCTCCCTCTCTCTCTCTCTCTCAAATAAATAAATAAAATCTTAAAAAATAAACAAACTATAGAAGTATATACCTTTGCACCCAGCAACCCCACTTCCAGTGATTTACCCTGTGGAAAATAGCCATACAAGCACACAAAGATGATGTTACAGAATATTCATTGCCACATTCTTCAAAATAGCAAAAGTCTGAAAGCGACTTACATAACCAATAAGAGATTGGTTAAGTAGTTGTTATATACAGCCATTAGCGGGACCCTAACTAGCAACTGAATATTGGAATACATATTATAAAGGTATTAATATGGAAACGTGTTCTTGCCATATTGACAAGTCAAAACACTGGGTCACAAATGGTGTGTTATATTCTGGTTTTGTTCATTGGAAATTGCATTTTTAAATATATTTGCATAAACAGAAAAACTCTGGAAGGATTTTATAGAAGTTATTTCAAAGTGGTGAGAATATTAGTGACTGAATTTTGCTTCTTGTTTGCTTATGTGTAACTTCTAAATTTCTGCATTGGATGCACATTTCTTTCTTTTTTTTCTTTTTAAGATTTTATTTATTTGCTTGACAGAGAGAGAGAGCCAGAGAGCACGAACCCGGGGTGGGGGAGGGGTGTGCGGGGGGTGGGGGGGAGGCAGAAGGAGAGGGAGAAGCAGCCTCCCCACTGAGCAGGGAGCCCAACATGGGGCTCGATCCCAGGATCCTGAGATCATGACCTGAGCTGAAGGCAGACGCCTAACTGACTGAGCCACCCAGGTGCCCCTGAATACACATTTCTTATGAAATAAAAACAAAACAAAAATCCTACTGAAGGCCCAGATCAGGTGATGTCCTTCCTATAAATTCTGCTGAGAAAAGCCCATCCAGAAATGTCATCGCCTGCTTCTAAATGTAGACACATTTATATCTGTCTCCAATGCCAAGCACACACTTACAGTCATGTCTCCCTGCTCTGACTACATGACCAAATAAGACGCCGCAGAACGCAGCTGCCTTCCACTCTACCAGACATAGTCGTGGGCTAGACGGTGACCCCCGAAGAGATAGGTCCATGTCCAGATTCTGTGAGTGTGACCTTATATGGAAAAAGGGCCTTTGCAGATGTAATTAAGTTAAGGATCTTGATACAAGATTCTCCTGGAATATTGGGGTGGGCTCTAAAGCCAATAACAAGTGTCCTTACAAGAGACAGAAGAGAAGAGGGCAGGGACATAGGGAAGAAGGGCACGTGACCACAGAGACAGAGACTGGCGTGGGGCGGCCGCAAGCCAAGGAAAGCCTGGAGTCATGAGAAGCTGGAGGAGGCGAGGAAGGATTCTCCCCTAGAGCCTCCCGAGAGAATGTCACCCCACTGACACTGACTTTGGACTTCTGGCCTCCAGCACTGTGAGAGAAACCATTTCTGTTATTTTAAGCCACGGAGTTCGTGGTAAATTGTTACAGCACACATAGGAAACGAATAGACACGTAGTAGGTATTCAATATTTGGTGGGGCCAGGTGGGTGGGTTGGTGGTGGTGTTTGAATGACTATGTCCTTGGCTCTCTTAGCTCTCATTCAGAAAGAGAGGATATCTCATTAAAATACTTGTCTAAGCCCGAGTTTCTTACGACTGAATTTGAATTCTTCTTCCCACTATGTATGATAAGGCAACCAAAACAGCAAAATGTGCGTTGCTGATCCCAGAGCCCTGATTTGAAACGCACAACTAAAAAAGTAATTGACTCTCCGGTACCATGTCTTTTTGGAGACCCAGGACTCCCGCTCACTTCCTCCAACGCTAAGCTCCTTGTTTGACTGGAGCGTGAGTTCAACAGCCCGTGGCTTTGCCCTGACTTCCCCCAACACTAACAGTAAGAGTTTTAAAGGGACAATGACAGGGTTGAGAGGTTGAAAAATTTGACCTACTTTTCTCTTCTGTCTGTTCTAAAAAATCCATGTCATTTTCTCTCTGTGAACCAAGTCAGTTCTTTAATCCACACGCACACGGGGCCTGTCCAGGGAGAGCATAATTTGGCCTTGTGTGTTTGCTTTTTGTTTTGCTTTTGAAGCAAATGCCTCGCTGCTTTGACAACTAGAAATGAAGGGGAGAGAAAAATGTGTTTTTCTTCGGGCTTCAAAAACATATATAGTGTTAAACACTCAAGGGATTATCATATAAAACACGGTGTAAAGAAATGTGAGTGGCATTGAGGCGGGGGTAGGCCAAGAGAAAGGGACATTGAAACCTCATAAATTGCTTGTAGAATCGTGTCCGCCTGGGATGACAGAACACTTCAGTCTCCAAGGACACTTCTGATCTATGTGGTGTACAACTGTGTATGGTTCCAAACATAAGACAGCCCCCCGCCTTGGATTCCAGTTAGGAAAAGAATGTGCAGAATGAATCCGCACTGTACACGATGCAGGGCAGGCACTGGACAAAATCACAGAGAAAGGGAGAGTTGCCCCTGCCTCTCCACTTCCCTACATCCCCTGCCTGCCCCATTTGTTCTGATATGGGCTCTGCTGACTCAAACATGCTCCGTGACTTTAGGCTAGGCCTGGGGTGGCCCCGTTTCCTTCTTCCTGTCACTCCCCCTTTCCAAGCAACGTCTCCAGGATCCTGCCTCACTGGGGCCTGCATTGTGACAGGGGCTGGTCTGCAGAGGACCTGGCCAAGGCTCTGAAGAAGAGTCTAGAAGAAGCACTTCTTGCTGGGCCTGGGCTATCGGTTGGAGCTTGCTAAACTACAGGGCAGATGCCTTTCTTCCCCCCAGGTGAACTGAAGCCTTACCCTTCTCACCTGAGGGAGCAAATCGGAGGCCCTAGGAAAAAGGGAAGAGATTCTTGTACCAACCAGAAATGAAGGGATGACTGCAGCCTGGAAAGGGGACATGGGGGTAGCCAGACTGCTCAAAGGGGATGGGGACCAAGCCCATAACCATATTTAACCCAGATGATAATGGCAGATGATGGGATGGATCGTTCTTCTAAGGTGTAAACTGCATTTTCATGGTAGCTCTCGGTGCCTAAAAAGAATCCTAACATGGGAATTTTGTCCAGTGTAGAAAATAGCTTTTTTTTTTTTTTTTAAAGATTTTATTTATCTATTTGACAGAGAGAGACACAGCGAGAGAGGGAACACAAGCAGGGGGAGTGGGGGAGGGAGAAGCAGGCCTCCCGCCGAGCAGGCAGCCTGATATGGGACTCGATCCCAGGATCCCGGGATCGTGACCTGAGTCGAAGGCAGACGCTTAATGACTGAGCCACCCAGGCGCCCTGGAAAATAGCTTTAACAGAAAGGCCTTACAAATGCTCCTTTAAAATCACATCAAGGGGTGCCTGGGCGGCTCAGTCAGTTAAGCATCCAACTCTTGATTTCTGCTCAGGTCATGATCTCAGGGTCATGAGATCGAGCCCCGCATCGAGGCCCGCATCAAGTCCCACATTGGGCTCCACCCTTAGTGAGGAGCCTGCTTCGCTGCCTCTCCCATTGCCCCTCCCCTCAATTAAATAAATAAATCTTAAAAATAAACAACACAAAGCTCTTACTATGCACTTAAGATTTTAATGAATGGGGACACCTTGGTGGCTCAGTTGGTTAAGCATCTGCTTTCAGCTCAGGTCTTGATCCCAGGGTCCTGGGATCGAGCCCCACATCGGGCTCCCTGCTCAGCGGGGAGCCTGCTTCTCCCTCTGCCCCTCCCATTGCTTGTGCTCTAGCTCTCTCACTCTCTAACAAATAAATAAATAAAATTTATTTTTAGAAAAGATTTGAATGAATGGCTTTGAAAAATATTTCTCATAATAATTGGAAAATTCAAATACATTTTCCAGTATTTGCCACCCTCAAGGGGACAGTGATGTCATAGGACCATTGCCAGAATTGTAAATCAGCTGGAGTTCCTGAAGAATAGTATACCATAGGCTGATTGGACTGAATGATGTAATAGGTCAGAAAAGAAGGAAGGAATAACCAGGTCCAGTTGGATCACCTTTGTCTGGACATGGAGAATCAAACTGACAAATTCAAAAGACTAGAATCAGCCCTCCCTGGTGACAGCTAGCATCCCAGAAGAATGGCAGATACTGTGTAGCATGAAGGCCTTTCCCTCACTTCCAAAGAGGGCAAGTCTCCCTGTTGATTAATCAGCACCAGAAGTATTTCAGGAGAAAGCAGCAGGGTTGGTTGGTTCACCCCAGGCCTGGAGTCCCTGCCTGCAATGGGCTAGTAGGTTCTTGCCTTCAACACGCAACAGGGTCTGAACGGTAATTGGATGTGGCCCAATATTTTCTTCCACAGGAACATAATTACAAAATACATAGTATAAATCCCTGACCCAAACATCAGATCTCAGGGCAAATCTAAGTTAACTGCCCTTTTCTGGTGCTCTAAATAGCATTCCATATAGCCCCCATTAAAAAAAAAAAAAAAGTCAGGGGTGCCTGGGTGGTTCAGTTGGTTAAGCATCCAACTCTTTTTTTTTTTTTTTAAGATTATATTTATTTATTTGACAGAGAAAGAGATAGCGACAGCAGGAACACAAGCAGGGGGAGTGGGAGAGGGAGAAGCAGGCCTCCCGCCGAGCAGGGAGCCCTATGCGGGGCTCGATCCCAGGACCCTGGGATCACGACCTGAGCCGAAGGCAGACGCTTAACGACTGAGCCACCCAGGCGCCCCTAAGCATCTAACTCTTGATCTCAGCTCAGGTCTTGATCTCAGGGTTGTGAGTTCAAGCCCTGTGTTGGGCTCCACACTGGGCTTGGAATCTACTTAAGAAAAAAAAATTGGGGCGCCTGGGTGGCTCAGTCGTTGAGCGTCTGCCTTCGGCTCAGGTCGTGATCCCAGGGTCCTGGGATCGAGCCCCGCATCGGGCTCCCTGCTCGGCGGGAGGCCTGCTTCTCCCTCTCCCACTCCCCCTGCT
>NW_027779094.1:0-291 GCF_054177405.1 Leptonychotes weddellii | reverse complement strand
TCCAGATCTGTCCTCTAGTGCTGCAGAACATCAAGGAGTTCTGAAGGGACAGAAATTTTATCAATGTGATGAATGTGGTAAAGCTTTCAATCGGAGTTCACACCTCATTGGGCATCAGAGAATCCACACTGGAGAGAAACCCTATGAGTGTAATGAATGTGGTAAGACCTTCAGGCAGACCTCTCAGCTCATAGTTCATTTCAGAACCCACACAGGGGAAAAGCCCTATGAGTGCAATGAGTGTGGAAAGACTTACCGACACAGCTCCCATCTTATTCAACACCAGAGACT
>NW_027779093.1:0-291 GCF_054177405.1 Leptonychotes weddellii | reverse complement strand
GGAAACTACAACTTTAAGAGTGCTGAAAAACAAAAATGTCAATCCAGAAATACATTATCGTTTGCCTTTTTCATTCTCATTCACAAACGTATATACAAGAATTTTCCAGAGCTAAGAGACCTGTTCTTTCACAACAGATATTTTTTCTTTTGGAAAAGTTATTTTTCACAAAAAAAGTTGTTCATGTTAAAAAAAAAAAGTTAGCCACATTAACTTGTAATTGGTTTATTATTTTGTAAATAAACTGATAAACATTTCTTAAAGTTCTTAATTTTAGTTTCTAATAAGGTA
>NW_027779092.1:0-291 GCF_054177405.1 Leptonychotes weddellii | reverse complement strand
CTAAACACCACGTATGTGTGGAGGGTTCCAATGAGGTTCTATATAGCACAGTGCTAGTAACTGCAGCTATGTAAAAGAACAGTAATGAATTAGGTCCTAGAATAAATGGCACTTGGGGGCGCCTGGGTGGCTCAGTTGGTTAAGCGACTGCCTTCGGCTCAGGTCATGATCCTGGAGTCCCTGGATCGAGTCCCGCATCAGGCTCCCTGCTCAGCAGGGAGTCTGCTTCTCCCTCTGACCCTCCCCCCTCTCATGTGCTCTCTCTCATTCTCTCTCTCTCAAATAAATAAA
>NW_027779091.1:0-291 GCF_054177405.1 Leptonychotes weddellii | reverse complement strand
TTTCAATTCGTTCGCATATCTACCTAGGAATAGAATTCTGGGGTCAGATGGTTACTCTATGTGCAACTTTTGAGGAACTATCAAATTGTTTTTTATGCTGATGAACCGTTATACATTTCCACCAGCAAGTACAGGTGTACAAGTGTTTCATTTTCTCCCCATCCATGCCAACACTTGTCATTTTCTGTTTTGTTTTGCTGTTTTTTGTTTTAGCCATCCTAGTGGATGTGAAGCATAAATGGCTTCTTTCTATGAGGCCATTCCTGGTTTCCACCAGAGGAAAAAGCCCCC
>NW_027779090.1:0-291 GCF_054177405.1 Leptonychotes weddellii | reverse complement strand
GCGCCTGGGTGGCTCAGTCGTTAAGCGTCTGCCTTCGGCTCAGGTCATGGTCCCAGGGTCCTGGGATCGAGCCCCGCATCGGGCTCCCTGCTCAGCGGGAAGCCTGCTTCCCCCTCTCCCACTCCCCCTGCTTGTGTTCCTTCTCTCGCTTTGTCTCTCTCTGTCAAATAAATAAATAAAATCTTTAAAAAAAAAAAAACAACAAAAAAACTAATACAATGTTGTATGTCAATTATATCTCAATAAAACCAGAAAAATATAAATACAAAAAAAAGAGACCAATTCCTTTAT
>NW_027779089.1:0-291 GCF_054177405.1 Leptonychotes weddellii | reverse complement strand
CCCTCTCTCTCAAAAATGAATTAAAAGAACTTAAAAAAAAAAAAAGGAAACACAGTGCATCAATCTAAAATCAGGAAGCAAAAAAGAAAAATCATCATTCTTTAATCTTTATCATGGGACAGAGAAAAAATTAGTAATACCTTGGTTAGGACATAATTATTTCTTTAAAAAGATCTCCTCTTGGGGCACCTGGATGGCTCAGCCAGTTAAGCGTCTACCATTGGCTCAGGTCCTGATCTCGGGGTCCTGGGATTGATTCCCATATTGGGCTCCTTGCTCAGCGGGGAGCCT
>NW_027779088.1:0-291 GCF_054177405.1 Leptonychotes weddellii | reverse complement strand
CGGAGTAGACCTTCAGTGAGGATCATCTCCTACTTCATCAAATATAAGATGCATTGATCATAAGACGGAACCCGATTTCAGAGTTGTGCATTGTAGAGTCAGCAACTACAGGCATTACATCAAGTCCCAGCCCCGACTGCTGTACTCCTAGCAGAGGGGCTGAAAATAAACGCTTTTATACACAGCTGTTGCAAAAGTAGTCTTTTACAAAAGCAAAGACATGTCAAGTTTTAGAAATGTCTTGGTATAATCCTGAGCCGTTCCTACACTGATCTACTGTGGGCTCGAATA
>NW_027779087.1:0-291 GCF_054177405.1 Leptonychotes weddellii | reverse complement strand
AAAAAAAAAAATAATTCCAACCTAATAGACTAAAACGAATAATGTGGAAAATTAAAGACAAGTAAATTTGGAACCATATAAGAATAAAAAGTCAACATTTTCCTAGTATCCAGAAAAAAACCCCAACATCTTGGTAAAAGATACTTAAAATATAAGCTTAAGGTAGCACTCATATTAGGAACAACTGTGATCTTAACTTACACTCAGAAGTGATTGTAGATCAGGTACTAACACTGGAATAATAGGAAAACTGGGGTATACCAGGCTGGTTTCTCCTGATTTCTCTTTTGT
>NW_027779086.1:0-291 GCF_054177405.1 Leptonychotes weddellii | reverse complement strand
GAAACGCTTGGTCACAGGCCCAGTGAGCACAGAGTGCGGCCGGAGACCGGGGAGATAGGAGTGATTGACAGCTTTTCTCTGGGGTTGCACTGAGGAGTGCCCCGAGTTCTCGGCTCCTCTGGGGCGGAGATTGGGAGGCCACCATTTTCACTCTCGGTCTCCAAAGCTGTATGGAAAGCTTGCAGGGAACAAAAGCTCCTGAGAGCAAACCCGAGCAGATTACTTAGCCCGAACTGGGCAAGGGCGGGGCAATTCCGCCTCCGGCAAAGACATTTGGGAACCATGGCAACA
>NW_027779085.1:0-291 GCF_054177405.1 Leptonychotes weddellii | reverse complement strand
GTGATGCTTCTGGAATGTATTTTGATGGAAGGAGGAAGGGGGCACCTCCACTTTTCCTCCATGAGCCGTATCATCCCACTCTTACTTCATTCATTGTTTTCTCTGCTGGAGCCACCGCCTTCACCATATACATGGAGTTCCCATATGTTTTCTCATCTACTTCTGGACATTCTGTTCTTCTCCAGCACCAAACTGTGCAATCTTCCTGGCACAGTTCATGATCTGTCCAGGCTGGTCTTCCCTCTTCCTTCTTTCTTGGCAACATTTATCCGTAGCACCTTGACCTCTCCC
>NW_027779084.1:0-3594 GCF_054177405.1 Leptonychotes weddellii | reverse complement strand
GCTCAGGTCATGATCCTGGAGTCACTGGATCGAGTCCTGCATCGGGCTCCCTGCTCGGCAGGGAGTCTGCTTCTCCCTCTGACCCTCCCCACTCTCATGTGCTCTCTCTCATTCTCTCTCTCTCAAATAAATAAATAAAATCTTTAAAAAAAAAAAAATCTCCATTGGCTTCCCATTCCTCTTTATAATAAACTCCAGTCTCTTTACAATGGTTTACAAGGCCCCAGCCCCGGAGTAGCTCTCCAACCTCTTTTCACATCACCCTCCCCTCATTCATGTTGTGATCACCCCAGCTCCCTACAAGCCAGTCCTTTCCTCTCTGGATCTTTACACTGCTATTCCTTCTACCCAGAATGCTTATCTCCCAGACTCTCACACAGAAAACTTTAGGCATCAGCTCAAATGTCACCTCCACACACACACACAAAAACCACAACAACAACAAAAAAAGCAAAACATAATACCTCTCTGACCTCCTTATTTAAAATGACCTCTTATTCCCTATATCTTCATATTCATTTCCTTCACATCCATTTCAAAATTACTTGTTAATTGTTTATCTTTCTTACCACAATGGAAGCTTTATGAGGTCTGGAGCATTATCTAATTTGTTCCCCACTATAATCCTAGCATCCAGGCACAAAGAGTTGCTCTGTAAATTTTTGTTGAATGAATACGGGTGGAAAAGCAGAGAAGGATGATTGAGGAAGCACTGAGGAGTTGAGAGGGCATCTAGAGCATAGTGAGAGGAGTGGCCTTGGGCGGGAGGAGGGACACATGCATGTTCTTCTGTGAACAGAGGCAAGGAGGAAAGTTTGGATGAGTATGCAGGGAAGTGTGTATGTGGAGCTTGGGGGTATGTGGCAAGGGCAGGAAGTTCAAGGATTTCATGGTTGATGGCCTCTTTCTGGTGAGGTCATCTGCTGACACCTCAGATGGAAGTTTCAGAGATTGGGTAAAGGATTTGAGGAGAGTGGGAGAGATTTGGAAGAGTTAACTGAGGAGAATGGGAGAGGGAACTATCCAACATTTTGAGACCACCATGTGGCAGCCACCAGGTGAGTGTTGAGGTTATAGAGATGAGGAGAACGTGAAATAGACTTTGCTTTCAGGAATTTGCAATCCAAAGGAGATAGACTTTCTACAAGAAAGCTGGAAGGCAGGGTGCTGGGTACTGTAATGGTGGAGTGTTGCAGAGGCATGATGAGGGTGGGTCTCCATTCTGAGAGTGGGGAAAAACATTACAGAGGTTGTGCCTCTAAGGTTGGTCCTGAAGAAAGAAAGTATGTACAAGGTAGAAGTAAGTAAGTGTGTTCCACGAAGAGAACAGTACCAGCAAAAGCATGGTGGTGTGGAATACCTGGAGTGAAAAATGGAAGGTGATGCAGGAAGGCAGGGTTGAAGCTAAGTAGTGAAGGATCTTATATGCACCAGGATTTAGAACTTACTCCCGGAGTCACAGAAGTCTTTAGCGGAGCAACGGAATCTTGAGATTGCTCTTTTAGGAAGCTAACCCGATAGGCAACGTGGGTGATGGATTGAAGGGAGGAGAAACCGGAGGCAGTGAGAAGGGTGAGGAGACAGCTGCTGTGGTCCCAATGAGAGATAATGAGATCCTGAAGTAATCAAAGGCAGTAGGCTTGGAGAGGAAGGGAGGGATTCCAGCTTTGATGATGGATGGAATTGGGGTGGGGGGGGGGGAGTCAAGGCTGACTCAGAGCTTTCTTGCTTGGGAGACTGGGTGGATGATGGTGCTGTTACCTGAGATGAAGATACAGCAAGAGGAACGCCTGGGTGGCTCATTCGTTAAGCGTCTGCCTTCGGCTCAGGTCATGATTCCAGGGCTCCCTGCTCCGTGGGAAGCCTGCTTCTCCCACTCACCCTGCTTGTATTCCCTCTCTTGCTGTGTCTCTCTCTGTCAAATAAATAAATAAAATCTTAAAAAAAAAAAAATACAGCAAGAGAGGGTATACTAAGCAAAAGTAATAAGCTCAATGTTTTTTGTTTTTTGTTTTTTTTGAGATTTTATTTATTTATTTGACAGAGAGAGAGACAGCGAGAGAGGGAACACAAGCAGGGGGAGTGCGAGAGGGAGAAGCAGGCTTCCCGCGGGGCAGGGAGCTCGATGCGGG
This sequence comes from Leptonychotes weddellii, assembly GCF_054177405.1. Classification (NCBI taxonomy): domain Eukaryota; kingdom Metazoa; phylum Chordata; class Mammalia; order Carnivora; family Phocidae; genus Leptonychotes; species Leptonychotes weddellii. The sequence continues at coordinate 1,462 of NW_027779084.1, read as the reverse complement.
GCTCAATCCCAGGACCCTGAGATCATGACCTGAGCCGAAGGCAGCCGCTTAACCAACTGAGCCACCCAGGCGCCCCAAGCTCAGTGTTTTAAAAAAAATTGTGGCAAGGGGCACCTGGGTGACTCAGTTAGTTAAGTGGCTGCCTTCGGCTCAGGTCATGATCCCGGAGTCCTGAGATCAAGTCCTGTGTAGCATCCGGCTCCTTACTCAGCGGGGAACCTGCTTCTTCCTCTGCCTGCCACCACCCCCCCCCCCCCAGCTTATGCACTCTCTCCCTCTCTCTCTTTCTCTCTCTCTGGCAAATAAATAAAATCTTTAAAAAATATAAAAATTAAAAAATAAAAATAAAATAAAAAACTGTGGCAAAATACATGTAGCATACAATTTACCATTTTAACCATTTTAAAGAGTACAGTTTAGTGGCATTAAGTACATTTACAATGTTGTACAATCATTACCTCTATCTAGTTCCAATGTATTTTCATCACCCCAAAGGAAACCCCAGATCCATTAAGCTGTTACTTCCTAGAGCCCTTCTGCCCAGCCCCCGGCAGCCACTTTCAGTCTCTATGGATTTGCCTATTCTGGATATTTCATAAAATTGGAATCCTACAATATGCGACCTTTTGTGTCTGGCCTCCTTTCACTGAGCATAATGTTTTCTGGGTTCATCCATGTTGTTTAGCAGGTGTCAGTACTTCATTCTTTTTTCTCCATCTTTTTTATCGTGGTAAAATATACATAAGGTTTACCATTTTAACCATCTTTAAGTATACGGTTCAGCTATGTGTTAATTAATGAATTTTTAAAAAGTATACAGTTTAGTGGCAAATGTACATTCACATTGTACAACCATCACCACTGTTCACCTCCAGAACTTTTTTCATTTTCCCAAATTGAAACTCTGTACCCATTAAATAATGATTCTCCAATCTCCTTTCCCCCCCAGCGCCTGGCAATCACCATTCTACTTTCTGTCTCTGTGAATTTGACTACGCTAGGAATCTCATGTAAGTGGAATCATACAGTATGTGTCTTTTTGTGTCTGGCTCATTTCACTTAGCATAATGTCTTCAGGGTGCATCCACGTTGTAGCATGTGTCAGAATTTCCTTCCTTTTAAAGGCTGAATAATATTCCATTGTGTGTGTGTATATATATGTACACCACATTTTGTTTATCCATTCATTGGTTGATAAACATTTGGGTAATTTTACCTTTTGGCTATTATGAATAGAGACACTGTGAACATTAGTGTGTAGGGTTTTTTTTTTTTTTTAAGATTTTATTTATTTATTTGAGACAGAGAGAATGAGAGAGACAGAGAGCACATGAGAGGGGGGAGGGTCAGAGGGAGAAGCAGGCTCCCTGCCGAGCAGGGAGCCCGATGCGGGACTCGATCCCGGGACTCCAGGATCATGACCTGAGCCGAAGGCAGTCGCTTAACCAACTGAGCCACCCAG
>NW_027779083.1:0-291 GCF_054177405.1 Leptonychotes weddellii | reverse complement strand
GCAAAGTGACCAAGTGTGGCACGTCCAAGGTGCCATCAGCACGTGTGCCACGGGGGAGCACCCAGGGCCTGGTTCAAGGAGCACTCCAGCCGGGGGCAGGAGGCCCCCTCTTGTTGGATGTGCATCCTTGGGCCAGTATCTTAATTCTGAGCATTCGAGCCCATCTTCTTTTTTTAATTTTTTTAAAGATTTTATTTAACTATTTGACAGAGAGAGACACGGCGAGAGAGGGAACACAAGCAGGGGGAGTGGGACAGGGAGAAGCAGGCTTCCCGCCGAGCAGGGAGCCCG
>NW_027779082.1:0-291 GCF_054177405.1 Leptonychotes weddellii | reverse complement strand
TGGTTATCTGAAACACACATAACACATCAATACACAACTAGCACATTAGCTTTCTTATTTGTATTAATTTTGGAAATTTATTTAGTACTTTTTACTTCTCAAGTTCAAGATGTATGATCAGTTGTCCATTTGTAACAAAGGCAAGTCTGAGAACTTGGCTTATATATGGATTTTTTTTGGTCCATTCCAATCTGGAAAGTATAATCTATTGTGATTTGTTTCTCCTAATGCAAAGAAATTCAGAGATGTTCATAATCAATTAATGAATTCACCTTCAGATTTCCAGAGCCA
>NW_027779081.1:0-291 GCF_054177405.1 Leptonychotes weddellii | reverse complement strand
AAACTAATGATGTAATGTATGGGGATTAACATAAGAATAAAAAAAAAAAAAGAAGTGAGTGGCATGATACATTCAAAGTTCCAAAAGGGGAAAAAAAAAAAAAAAAAGGCAAACCAACAACCAAGAATACTCTACCTGTCAAGATTATCATTCAGAACTGAAGGAGAGATAAAATGTTTTTGGACAAAGAAAAGTTAAAGGATTTCATCACCACTGAACCAGCCTTATAGAAAATGGTAAATGGAACTCGTTAAGTGGAAAGAAAAGGCCATAGAAAAAGAAAATTATGAA
>NW_027779080.1:0-291 GCF_054177405.1 Leptonychotes weddellii | reverse complement strand
GAAGGGAAGGGAAGGGAAGGGAAGAGAAGAGAAGAGAAGAGAAGAGAAGAGAAGAGAAGAGAAGAGAAGAGAAGAGAAGAGAAGAGAAGAGGAGAGAAGAGAAGGAAGAAACAATTTAGACTCAGACATTACTTCTTTCACAAAATTAATTCAAAATGGATCATAGACTTCTATGTAAAAATGCAGAAGTATAAACCCCTAGAAGATAATACAGGATCTTAGATGACCTTAGACTTGGCAGTAGTTTCTTACATGTGACAGCAAAAACACAACCCATGAAAACATTGATAA
>NW_027779079.1:0-291 GCF_054177405.1 Leptonychotes weddellii | reverse complement strand
TGATGTAATGTATGGGGATTAACATAAGAATAAAAAAAAATAAAAATAAAAAAAAAATAAATAAAAAAAGAGTGCTTTGGAAATCTGGGTCTTTTGTGGTTCCATACAAATTTTCTAATTCTGTGAAAAATGCTGATAGTATTTTGATAGGGATTGCATTAAATGTGTAGATTGCTTTGGGTAGTATAGACATTTTAACAATGCTTGTTATTCTAATCCATGATCATGGAGTGTTTTTCCATTTGTTTGTGTCATCTTCAATTTTATTCATCGTTTTATAGTTTTCAGAGA
>NW_027779078.1:0-291 GCF_054177405.1 Leptonychotes weddellii | reverse complement strand
GCTTCTCCCTCTGACCCTCCCCCCTCTCATGTGCTCTCTCTCTCTCATTCTCTCTGTCTCAAATAAATAAATAAAATCTTTAAAAAAAAAAAAAAAAGCTAAATATTTGAATGACCTTAGATAGGACTCAAATAATCCTCTCTTCTATCCTCTTACTTTGGGTCTACAGTCCTCTGGCCTCAAAGGTAGGGATACCCTCCTGGTTGTTCCAAGCCTTCTCTATAATCCAGCCATCCAAAAGCCCAATACCAAAGAAATGTTACCTTCAATTCTTATCAGATCATATTCCTC
>NW_027779077.1:0-291 GCF_054177405.1 Leptonychotes weddellii | reverse complement strand
GGTTCTGGAAGGCCAAAGAAGTAATTGACTCCTCTTGTAATTAGGAGTGGTGTGGGATCCCCGTGGCTTGCTTATGACTTGAAACGCAGAACCAGAGCTGCTGAGCCATGCGTGACAGATAGGAGTCATAACCATCACGAACAGCTCATGTTCACTGAGCGTGTACTATGCGCTGGCCAGTGTTCTAAGCATGTGCCTTATCTCATTTATTCCTCACAGCAAATAAGAGATAAGCAATCTGATGCACGCCTATTTTCCAGATGAGAGCGATGAAGCTCTGAAAAGTTAAAT
>NW_027779076.1:0-291 GCF_054177405.1 Leptonychotes weddellii | reverse complement strand
TTTGTGTTAGTCTGGGTCCTCCAAGACGCAGACACCAAGACAGGATTAAATATTACAAAAGAGCTGTATGAGAGAAAATAGGGAGTCAGGGAAGTTGGGGAGAGCTATCAGACCACAATTCAAGTTTGATCAGAGAGAGAAGTTTGGGTGGAATCATCCCAGGCCTGTGCCATCCAAGCAAACTTATTTTTTTTTTTTTTAAAGATTTTACTTAGTCATTTGACGAGAGAGACACAGCGAGACAGGGAACCCAAGCAGGGGGAGTGGGAGAGGGAGAAGCAGGCTTCCCGC
>NW_027779075.1:0-291 GCF_054177405.1 Leptonychotes weddellii | reverse complement strand
GACATCCACAGCACCTGCTCTAAGCCCTCATTGCTAACTGACAGGCTCTCTTTCACAGTTTCAGATTGGAGGTATGGGAGAAACAGAGTGAGGAATCCTTTGAGAATAAAGGAGGGAGGCAAGGAAAAGCTGGAGGGAAGGAGGAGAGAAGGTCAGGGAGGAGAATGAGAATGGGAGTCTACGGCCATACCACCCTGAGCGTGCCTGATCTCATCTGATCTCAGAAGCTAAGCAGGGTCGGGCCTGGTTAGTACTTGGATGGGAGAATGGGAATGAATGTGTGAGTGTGGG
>NW_027779074.1:0-291 GCF_054177405.1 Leptonychotes weddellii | reverse complement strand
AATGCAAACAATGAATCATGGAATACTACATCAAAAACTAATGATGTACTGTATGGTGACTAACATAACATAATAAAATTTCAAAAAAAAAATTTTTTAAGATACCTATCTGGTTTCCATATAATCACCTGAAAGAAAACAGGGAGACGGCGTCTATAACAAGAACATCAAACAGCAGATCGTACCCTCACCTCAGAGATGGTTCCCGAGCTTCCTAGTATGTCAGAGCAGCTAGCTGGGCGTCTCCCCTTGTCCGTGGCTCTCAAAACACATGCCGGTGCAGGTCGCCAA
>NW_027779073.1:0-3595 GCF_054177405.1 Leptonychotes weddellii | reverse complement strand
AGTGACCTGGGATGGCGGTAACATAAGGAAGCATTACAACACGCTGAGGATTCAGTGAGGCAAGCTCAGGCACTTGGCATGGTGCCGGGCACACAGGTCACACTCAGTACCTTTTCACCGAGCAGGACTTCAAAGCCACCTCCTGCCCCTAGCACTCCCTCCTGCACATCCTTGCCCCCACCCAGCTGATGGATGAGAAAACTGAACATTAAGATTGTACGGGAAGATTACGGTTAGTCTTATAAGACACTGGCAACTTCACCTTTAAAGCAGGTCTCTTGTACACGACATGTAGTTGCATCTTGTTTTCCTAATCTCTCCACTCTCCTTCTCCCCTGAAAGCCCTGTCTCTTTTCATACCAGTCTCAATTCCATGGACTGTCATTATAATCACTCTCACACACATGCCTCCATTCCTGCACCCCTCTCCTGATCTACTGTTTTCCTTGGCAAAAAGACAATCCTCGTAAAATCTAATTCTCTACCTACTCCACACAGGCACCCAGGGAGGTGAATGTGGTTAGAAAAAATCAACCACATTAGCTGGCCTCATTTTGAATTTCTGACCATGAACTTCAAATGGACTCTCATTGTCCTCCAGCAATTATATCCTATCTCCTGAATCCATTCACTCTGAAATTTTCCTAAAACCTATTTCAGACCTCCTCTCCTCAAACTTCCATTGCCTTCCCCCTGCCATTCTTATTCTCAGCTAATAATTTTTCCTTCCTATTTCACTGGGAAAAAAAAAGTGAAACAACAGAAAGAAAATGTCTACAGATTCTCACCACCAATATGTCTACCTGCTAGCATGCTTATCCACACATTTGACCTTCCCTCCTACCATAGATAAACCATATGTGATTCTATCTAAACCTATTTCTTCATTTATATCTGAATATCTCATCTTCTGTCATATGTGCTATTGAATTAGAGGATTAATACAATGATTTACTGATATCAAATACAATGATAATAATAACTATCTACTGAAAAATTCCCAATAATATACAAAATATTATGGTTTGTCCCATCAGGAGAAGGAAGGGAGAGAGGGAGGAGGGGAGGGAGGGAAACAAGAGGGGGCAAAAAGAAAGCTTCTCTTGACCCTACTTCTCACATCAGCTACTTTGCCATTTCTCTGCCCTCCTTTGCAATAAAACTCCTCAAAAGAGCTGTCTATACTATTGGCCCAAATTCTCTCTCTTCACACTCTTTAATCCTCACCAGGAGGATAAAAGGTCAAGATTTCTTTTACTGCGCATAGGTATTCACCCTTTCCAGCTTCATTTGTTCAAATATTCTTTCTCCATTGAGTTGCTTTTGCATGGCTGTCAAAAATCATTGATCATATTTGTGTGGGTTTATTTCTGGGCTATCTATTCTCTTTCCTTGACTTTGTATCTATTATTTCACTAGTATTTAGTGAAATACTACTCTACTCCCCCAAATTTGCTCCCATCAAGGTGACCAGTGACCTCCAAGTTGTTAAATCCAATGGTCAATTTTCAGTCCCCCTCTTATTTGGGAATAATATTACCACCAGCTTTATAGGGTGTTACCACTTAGTGAAATAATAAATACTAATGAAATACTAAAATGTTTAGAACACTTTTATTATAAACTGCTATTAAAATCATTTCTTAAACAAACTCTGCCTAAATATCAAAGGCAGAAAGTCTCCCAGCATGCACATGAATGGTGATTTATCTCCAATTATATTTCAGTTGGAGCTTTCAATGAACATTCCTGCCCAATAACTGCATCCCTGAGGGGAGGAGAAAGGGGACTAAATTTGAGGCCCACACCCTTTTTCATCTAATTTCTAAGGTCTCCATTGAGGAATGAGTGTTAATTATCCAGTACTGTGTGGGCGTCTCCACAACATCAGTCTGAGAAATTCATTTAACTTTTGACCGATCAGGGTAATAAGCTTCTCTCTCTTCTCATTTAAGTTTGTCAGTAGCTTTGAAAAAGTTTTAAGAGTTTGGATTTTTAACCAAGGTCAAGCAAAGTAGTCATCTGTGTTGTTTTGCAGTAGAAATTATGGTATTGCCAAAACAATAGCTTCAGCACTAAAAATTCAAGGTATGAACATACCATGTTAGATGGTTTGGGTTTGTATTCTGTGTATTATGTGTTAGAGACTGAGATTTATCTCAATAATAAGAGTGTTTGTGAAAATTATGGACCCAAAGAAAGGGAAGAAATTCTGTACCAGTTGAAAATCAAAGAATCTCTATTAATATCCGCATTGAGGAGAGTGCAAGAAATAAATGATGGATGAATACTGTAAAAACTATTCAATACATTAACCAAGTAAAAACCTCTGAGCCACAGTTGGTTAAGCGACTGCCTTCAGCTCAGGTCATGATCCTGGAGTCCCGGGATTGAGTCCCACATCAGGCTCCCTGCTCGGTGGGGAGTCTGCTTCTCCCTCTGACCCTCCCCCCTCTCATGTGCTCTCTCTCATTCTCTCTCTCTCTCTCTCAAATAAATAAATAAAATCTTTAAAAAAAAAAAAACCTCTGAGCCAGTAATCTGGGGTTGAAATCCAGCAAAACTTTGTTGTCAACATTTTGTTCTAAAATACTTTATAAATCTTTAAACCAATGTAAAAGCATGTAATTGACAATTTTACTAGTCATATTAATAAATGGATCTAAGCTAAGTGTTCATTCAAGAGTAAACAATCCATATTTACAGACAACATGCTTGTCTATGTAGAAAATCAGAGAATCTACAAAGCACCAATAAATAAGTTTAGCCAGGGCACAGGATATAATGTCAACACAGAAAAATCAATCATATCTCTATACACAGTAATGAACAATTCGAAACTAAACATTTAAAAAAATATTTCCAATAGCTAAAAAAAATACTTAGATAAAATTCTTATAAAACAAATGTAGAATCTATACGTCAAAAGCTATAAAGCACTAAGGAAAGAAGTGAAGGAAGACCTAAATAATGGAGAAACAGAACATGTTCATGGTTCAAAGACTCAATATAGTTAAGATGTCAGTTTTCCCCAAACTGATCTATAGACTTAACACAATTCCAGTAAAACTCCCAGCAGAACTTCTCGTAGATATGAACAAGCTTATTCAAACATGTATATGAAAAGGAAAGGAAGGAGAAAAAGCTAAAACAATTTGAAATAGAATGATGAACCTGAAGGACTCAACATACCTCATTTTCAGACAATATAAAGCCAAAAAACACAAACACTAAATACTAGTGAAATAATAGATATAAAGTCAAGGAAAGAGAATAGAGAGCACAGAAATAAACGCACACAAATATGATCAATGAGTTTTGACAGCCATGCAAAAGCAACTCAATGGAGAAAGAATATTTGAACAGATGAAGCTGGAAAGGGTGAATACCTATGCACAGTAAAAGAAATCTTGACCTAAACCTTACACCTTATGTAAAACTTAACACAAAACGGGGGTTTCCAGGCAAGATGGCGGAGGAGTAGGAGACCTGGATTTCGTCTCCTCTCAGGAATTCAGCTGGATAGGGATCAAACCATTCTGAACACCTACAAACTCAACAGGAGATCGAAGAAAAGAAGAGCAACAACTCTCTC
>NW_027779072.1:0-291 GCF_054177405.1 Leptonychotes weddellii | reverse complement strand
TGATCTATAGGTTTAAATTGTTCTTGTATTTTAAAATTTTGATTGTTTTTACTTATTTATGATATCCTCTCAACTAGAGAGCTGTTTAGGGAGTGCATAATATCTTACTGTTTATCATATTTTCTACATCACCTAATACAATTTTTATCGCATAGGTGATTTTCAGATATTAGTAGATTTAATTTCTTTTTTTTTTTTTTAAAGATTTTATTTATTTATCTGAGACAGAGAGAATGAGAGAGACAGAGAGCACATGAGAGGGGGGAGGGTCAGAGGGAGAAGCAGGCTCCT
>NW_027779071.1:0-291 GCF_054177405.1 Leptonychotes weddellii | reverse complement strand
ATCCCCTTCAGTTACTGCCCTGATGCCTGGTTGGAAGGACTGGTGGGTGTCCTCACTGTGTGAATGAAGGTCTGTGAGCTGGGAGGGAGGTGGGGCGTGGGGGCGGGGGGCACATGCAGGGCCTGGGCTCTCCTGCTATGGGGCAGAGGAAACAGAGATCTCTGACCTTATAGCAGGGACCCTTGGGCCGGGGCTGTGGGCCCCCAAACAGCAGCCTTCTAGCTTCCTTGGTTATGCTGCCGGAAGGATTCAGGGGCTACTGTCTCGCTGGCGCTGTCTCTCCTGGGTTCA
>NW_027779070.1:0-291 GCF_054177405.1 Leptonychotes weddellii | reverse complement strand
GCGAGGAAGCTGGACTGTCTAGGCGGATCCTAGAGCATGAGGTGCCTGATGAGCTAAGCTGAAGAAAACTTTGGACATCCACATAGGAGTACAAAGATTCAAACTAGACCCAGGTTGAGCCTTCAAGAGGTAAAGAGGAGATCCAGTGGGGAGGGGACGAGGTGGTGAACAGGTTGCAGGTATAGCCATTCTAGAAGTTCTAACCGGATGGAGCCATGGTCCAGCAACTGGAAGTAAGAAACCATATCCATACTGCTGGATTCCCTCTCCCTGGCCCCTTGGAGAAGGGTA
>NW_027779069.1:0-291 GCF_054177405.1 Leptonychotes weddellii | reverse complement strand
CTTGAGATTCTCTCTCCCTCTCCCTCTGCCCCTCCTGCTCCTGCTCTCTCGGCTCTCTAAAATAAATAAATAAATCTTTAAAAAAAAAAAAATTTTTTTTTTAAATCGTTAAATGTAGCCATTAAGAGAGCCAGCCACTTCTTTTGTTGGCTCCTGTGGACATGTGAATAGATCTTTTTCTACTGTTAATCTGTCCCTTGACAGTTTCACTCCCACATCTCAGCTATTAAACTTTAGGGGGTAGAACATTTTTCTTTTTCTAAGGAAGGGTATCTCCTTAACTCCATGAAA
>NW_027779068.1:0-291 GCF_054177405.1 Leptonychotes weddellii | reverse complement strand
GCTATATTACAAAGCTGTGATCACCAAGAAGCATGGTACTGGCACAAAAACAGACACATAGACCAATGGAACAGAATAGAGAGCCCAGATATGGACCTTTAACTCTATGGACAACTAATCTTCGACAAATTAGGAAAAAAGATCGTCTCTTCAATAAATGGTGCTGGGAAAATTGGACAGCTATATACAGAAGAATGAAACTCGACCATTCGCTTACACCATACAAAAAGATAAACTGTAAATGGATGAAAGACCTCAATGTGAGACAGGAATCCATCAAAGTCCTAGAGG
>NW_027779067.1:0-291 GCF_054177405.1 Leptonychotes weddellii | reverse complement strand
CTCAATTCTTTCCTTCCTGAGAGTGCTGGTTTATGACCTGTATTTCCCTCATCTCCCCTACCAAGATTTCCTTGATAATACATTTCCTTTACTTCGAGAATTAGGGAAAAAAAAATCTTCATGCTAAAGGGTTAATAACCGGTAATAATTTAGTGTGACAACCTCCGTTAGGCACGCTGCCCTAGCCTACTTCTCCCCAACCCGTTTTCATGTCTGGTACACAGAGAAAATTTTTCCATACACTGTGATAAATGAAAGTGAGAGACAATGGGCCACAGAGGGCTCGAAAGC
>NW_027779066.1:0-291 GCF_054177405.1 Leptonychotes weddellii | reverse complement strand
ATTTTATTATTTTTTAAGTATAGTTGACACATAATGTTACATTGGTTCCAGGCATACAACATAGTGATTCAACAATTCTATACATTATGCTGTGCTCACCACCAGTAGCTCACCAGTAAAATAGCTACCATCTGTCACCGTGCAATGCTATTACAATACCATTGACTGTATTTTATAGTCATTTTCTTTTTTCTTTTTTCTTTCCTTGGTTTACTCATTCTATAACTGGAAACCTATATCTCCCACTCCCCTTCATCGATTTTATGTATCCTCCACCCCCTACCCCTCTAG
>NW_027779065.1:0-291 GCF_054177405.1 Leptonychotes weddellii | reverse complement strand
AGTGATCTCATCTGGATAGTGGGGAAGATCAGGGTGCCTGGTCTTCACTCCCACAGGACAGAGGGCTGAGAAAAATGGGGTTCGGGGCACAATGACATCAGTTTAGAATTTGCTTGAAAACAGACCACATCACAAACAAAACTGAGATGAAGTTACCGCTAACTTTATTTTTAGAAACAGCAGTATGAAATGAATAATGAAGTCTCTAGAATACCAAGTAGGGGAAATGATATTTAGATGAAGCCCATGTAGGTGTCATGGACCCACCCACCACTCCAAAATGGGCCATTT
>NW_027779064.1:0-291 GCF_054177405.1 Leptonychotes weddellii | reverse complement strand
AGTGATCTCATCTGGATAGTACGGAAGATCAGGGTGCCTGGTCTTCACTCCCACAGGACAGAGGGCTGAGAAAAATGGGGTTCGGGGCACAGTGACATCAGTTTAGAATTTGCTTGAAAACAGACCACATCACAAACAAAACTGAGATGAAGTTACCGCTAACTTTATTTTTAGAAACAGCAGTATGAAATGAATAATGAAGTCTCTAGAATACCAAGTAGGGGAAATGATATTTAGATGAAGCCCATGTAGGTGTCATGGACCCACCCACCACTCCAAAATGGGCCATTT
>NW_027779063.1:0-291 GCF_054177405.1 Leptonychotes weddellii | reverse complement strand
AACCCTGACTAATAGAGATTTTGTAGGATACACTTCCCATACAAGGGATACTGAGTAAAATCATCATCATATTTCTCAGCAGAAATGATGCAGACCAGAAGACAGTGAGATGATATAAAGTACTGCTAGAGAACAAAGAAAAAGCTTCCAACCAAGAATTCTACATATAGCAAACTGTTATGTAACAACACTCCAAATCAACACTCCAAAATAAACAAAAGCTGAGGTAACTGATTACTGCTAGAACTGTCCACCAAAAAAATGCTAGATTTCAAAATGAAAGAATGACAG
>NW_027779062.1:0-3595 GCF_054177405.1 Leptonychotes weddellii | reverse complement strand
CGTACAGGCATGTGCGAACGCACTGGGCCGTCGTGTCTCTCTCCCTCTCTCTCTCACGCACGTACAGACATGTGTGAACGCAGTGGGCCGTCGTGTCTCCCTCCCTCTCTCACACACGTACAGACATGTGCGAACGCACTGGGCCGTCGTGTCTCCCTCCCTCTCTCACGCACGTACAGACATGTGCGAACGCACTGGGCCGTCGTGTCTCCCTCCCTCTCTCTCTCATGCACGTACAGACATGTGCAAACGCACTGGGCCGTCGTGTCTCTCTCCCTCTCTCACACACACACGTACAGACACGCGGGCAGTTGTGTGTACACGCATCCGTGCTGCAGACGTGCCCACGAATAGACACGCGTGAACTGTGCTCTTCAGGGCGGCCTGAGGTTGTCTTGTTCACAGCAGACTCGCGCCCCCCCTGCCGTGGCCATGACTGGCACCGTCAGAGAGAAGCGACCCGCGTGGGGCTGTGCAGGCATGGGAAGGTTCCTCAGCCGCTTGCCGCTCTGTGTTTGTCCAGTGTGTTGTGTGGTAGGGGACTGTCACCACGTCACTGTCAAGTTTTCACTGGCAGAGTTTTGTTTTTAATTAATTTATTTGAGGGAGAGAATCCCAAACAGACTCTGCTCTGAGCGTGGAGCCCGACACAGGGCTCGGTCTCACGACCCTGAGATCACGACCCAAACCTCAACCAAGAGTCGGACGCTTAATGGACCGCGCCCCCCAGATGCCCTGTCATTGACAGTTTTAAAGCCCGGATGTCACAATGGTAGGAGTGCTTCTGAATTCTCAGAGGAGTTCAGAGAAGCCGGGGCCTGGGCATGGTCCTCCTTGGGGCCCCCCTTCTGCTTGGCCCCTTCCCTTTGGGCACGTCACACACACACCCCACAGCTCTGTCCAGCCCCGATGGCTTCCTCCCCCAGGCCCCGCGTGGACGGGTGCCTGCCTGATGGGAGGGACCCTGTTCCCTTTCCCCAGGGTCTCTCCACTGAGGGCTTACCTGTTGAGAAGGGGTCAACCCTTTTTCATTTGCCCAGAGGCTCTGGGCAAAGGGGGCTTGGGAAGAAGACTGGAGCATCCCTCCAGGACCCCAGGGTCCTGAAGCTCCCAGAGACGAAGGCTAAGGCAGTGACCACTGGTGACCACCCCTCTTCTAGTCCCCTGACAGGCCATGTGCTGCAGGAGGGGGTGGTGGGGGCAGGGGAGGAGGAGGAGGAGCAGACCAGCATGAGAGGCCTGGGGGTACCAGGAGGTGAGAAGAGGGAGCCTGGCTGAGCCTCAGGCCTCCGCTCCCGAGAGTGGTCAGTCCCCAACAGCAGCCACTGGCCCTGTGCAGCTATTTCAATGCCATTAAAACCAATCAATCGGTTGATCTAAATGAGTCAATCAATTTCATTACAATTGAATCAAATAAAACGCCAGCCCATATCAAGCACTCTAGTCACACATGGCTGGTGGGAGCCATGCCACCCAGTACGGAAAGCCAGAGCCCAGAGGAGCCAGGACAGCCTCAGCCAAGAAGCTGGTGCCGAGTTCCGAAGGGGTCCTACGCCGGGGAGTTGCCCCTTGGTCCGCTGACTGGGCATGCAGTACCAGCCAGGGAGAGGAGATGCCTCCCATGCCTGTCCGCTCCCCCCTCCCCACTGTAGCACTCGAGCAGGTAGGGGACTAGGGGAAGGGGCCGGTCAGAGCCCCCACCCCCTTGGCCACTAGGCTGGCCCCTGTGTTCCCTGTCTGGGACCCGTGGCCATTTGAAATAGTTTTTCTTTACAATTCACCCTTTTAAAGTGTTCAGTATACTGCAATAAAAAAATAAAGTGCACAATTTAATAGTTTTCAGTACATTCACAGGGTTGTGCACCCATCACCACAATCAATTTTAGAATTTTCATCTCCCTAAAGAGAAACCCCATCTCCATTCTCCATTAGTTATCATTCCTTGTCACCCTCGCCCCAGCCGCCGGCCCCCCGAGCCCCCTTCCCGTCCGTGGACGAGCCTGATCTGGACGTGTCACCCACGTGGACTCACACTCCGTGTGGCCTTCCGTGTCTGGTTCCCTCCCTGAGCGTTGTGGGCTCGGGGTCCGTCCCCGGGGCCGCGCGTGTGGGCGCCTGGCTCCCGTTCGCGGGTGAGTGATATTCCAGCGAGTGGATAGGCCATGTTGTGTATCTCCATTCTCCTGTCGATGGGCAGCCCATTGAACTTGGGAGCTTTGACCTCCACAGACCTGAGCGGCCGCGCGTCTGAGACTCCAGTGCCTGACGCGGTCCCCCTCTCCTGCCCTCTCCAGTGCCCAAGGCCCAGTCGAACCAGTGTGTTCCTGACCGAGATCCACGCTGGGAGGTGCTGGACGTCACCAAGAAGGCAGTGGCCAGTCCCCGGATCATCTCCCTGGCCAAGCCCAAAGTGCGCAAGGACCTCAACGAGGGCTACGACCCCTACCATATTTCCCCAGCGTCCCTGGTGGCTCGGGCATCCCCTCGCTTGTATGAGCTCTCCACCCCCAAGAACATCACCAAAAAAGTGTGAGCGACCCAGGACTGCCCTCTGAGATCCCATTCCCAGTAAACACCCAAGTGCATCCTAACCCTGTGTGTGGTCGGCTCTGAGTGTTTTGGCCTGAAGGCGGGAGGGCAGGCTGGATGGCCAAATGGAGGAAGAGGAGGAAAATAACAATATTTATGTTTGCATCCAACCTGCGATGTGTATGGCCCTGTTATTTTCCAAATCCCTCTCTCCTGCCCTTTCCCACTTCTCAGATGCCCGGCTTCTGCCTCCCTCAACTCCAGAACTTTCCTTCTGAATCTCCTATGCCCACACTTGCTTATCCAACAACATCCTGGGCGTCTCCACGCACCTCAAACTCAGTGACCTCCATAATAAAACCAGCTGATGCCTATTGCATAACGTCTTGATCTTTACAGTGACCCAGTGAAGGGGGGCTGTAATTGCACCCATTTACGGAGGTGGACACTGAGGCGATTTTGTGGAAATTTGTTATATTAGCAAGAGGAGGCTAGTACAGATGAGCGATCCTAAAGACTGACTCCTCACACTAGGCGGAGGAGGAAGCTGCCGAGGTTGCAGTGTACCTGGCTGCCCAACAGACAACGCGGATGGTGGGATTGTCAACCTTAGGAACCTTGAAAACAAGACAGAACAAGAGCTCCAGAAGTTATTTTTGTTTTTTGTTTTTGAAGATTCATTTTTAAGTCACCTCCACACTCAGAATGGGGCTGGAACTCACAACCCAAGATCAAGAGTCGCACGCTCTTCCGACTGAGCCAGCCGGGCACCTCAAGAGCTTTAAACCAATTGAATATCCGAAATGACGTGCACAATCTCTTGTCAAAGACCGCCTCGTATTACAGTGTTCTTATTAACACACGAGCTTCACACTAAGATGTCTTCACAAAATAAAGCTTAACTAACCTCGGTTTAAATTCTTATCTTGAGGGCGCCTGGGTGGCTCAGTCGGTTGAGCGACTGCCTTCGGCTCGGGTCATGATCCTGGAGTCCCGGGATCGCGTCCCACGTCGGGCTCCCTGCTCAGCGGGGAGTCTGCTTCTCCCTCTGACCCTCCCCCCTCTC
>NW_027779061.1:0-291 GCF_054177405.1 Leptonychotes weddellii | reverse complement strand
TTAGGCAAAATAAGAATAAAATGGAGCACTGCATTTGGTAACCAGCTGACTACTGACCTTTAACAAAATTATGGATAAGAGCTGAAGCCAGCTTACGATTAAGAAGCGAATTGGTGGTATCCGGATGGAAGCAGTTGACAAAGATGACTTTTTTAAGAAGTTCTGTAATGAAGAGAAATAGCGAAGGCACTTGCTTACCAGGGCCAGCAGAGCGGAGGGAAAGTGGTTTTTTTTATGTGGGTGTTTGTCGGTTTGGTTTCTTGTTTGGTGGGCTAGTTTGATTACGGTCAG
>NW_027779060.1:0-291 GCF_054177405.1 Leptonychotes weddellii | reverse complement strand
AACTGTCATCTACGCGATCTGGCGCTCGTCAAGGGCGGAGCGGGGGCTGTCCGGCGAGTGGGTTCTGCAGGAAGGGCCTGCCCTGCACACATGTGTTGCTTTATAACTGCAAAGCTCTATAGCAATGTCTTTGGAAAGCTCTAGTTCTTGTACTAACTATATCGAATAGATTCTTCTGTGTTCAGTTCAGTGCAAGATTTAATGCTACCAATTTCCCATGGCATGGACATGGAAGAGTAGTTAAGGACATACATGCCTTTTATTAATCATCCACAGGATGAATCTTGTTAG
>NW_027779059.1:0-291 GCF_054177405.1 Leptonychotes weddellii | reverse complement strand
AACCCTGACTAATAGAGATTTTGTAGGATACACTTCCCATACAAGGGATACTGAGTAAAATCATCATCATATTTCTCAGCAGAAATGATGCGGACCAGAAGACAGTGAGATGATATAAAGTACTGCTAGAGAACAAAGAAAAAGCTTCCAACCAAGAATTCTACATATAGCAAACTGTTATGTAACAACACTCCAAATCAACACTCCAAAATAAACAAAAGCTGAGGTAACTGATTACTGCTAGAACTGTCCACCAAAAAAATGCTAGATTTCAAAATGAAAGAATGACAG
>NW_027779058.1:0-291 GCF_054177405.1 Leptonychotes weddellii | reverse complement strand
TTCTCTGTGGGTTTTTTTGGCCATAAATCATGGATGCAACATAATGTAGTAAATGTATTTGCTATTCCTCAGTTTCAATTGTCCTCAATTTTAATTCCAGCTTTGCCACTTACTAGCTTTGTGACCTTAGATAAATTACTTAATTTTCTAAGCCTCGCTTTCCCCTTCCGTTTAAGGTAAATGTTAATTGGTACTCTAGTCAACTTACAGAATTGTTGTGAGGACCAACTGGAATCCTTGTGTGATAGTACGATAAAGTTACATTGATTTTATCATCTTGGGAAGGTAGTG
>NW_027779057.1:0-291 GCF_054177405.1 Leptonychotes weddellii | reverse complement strand
CTTTGTCAAACAGCATGAGTAGCTTGGCTCGTGCCACTATATGATCTGTTTATTGATGTCATCAAATCTTCTAGTGTAAAAACCATCTCACTAACAAATATTTCTTTAAAACCAGTACACAGGGCTATAGGCTTGACACCTAGGATATGACAAGATATAGAAATCTTTTATTTGTAACATCATTAAGACAAAGAAGTGACCAGTTGAAAATGAATATATTCCTCCTTCCAGGTGAGGAATATTTTTACTTTATTGTCTATAGACAGTTATATAAGACAAACTGCAAGGAGG
>NW_027779056.1:0-291 GCF_054177405.1 Leptonychotes weddellii | reverse complement strand
GATCTGAAAGCTGATGGAGGTCCAGGAGCCCTCCTCCCCACCCCACCCCCGCCTCTAAATATTCTTCCCTAATTTGGCAATATGATAGGTATTTCCATATAATAATGGCTCCCTGGATATGTGTGCTTTTATTTATTTATTTTTATTTTTAAAAAGATTTTATTTTTAAATAATCTCTACACCCAACATAGGGCTCAAACTCACAACCTCAAGATCAAGAGTCACACACTCCACTGACTGAGCCAGCCAGGCACCCCTGGATATTTATGCTTTTAAACCAGATTAATTGAT
>NW_027779055.1:0-291 GCF_054177405.1 Leptonychotes weddellii | reverse complement strand
ATCCCCTTCAGTTACTGCCCTGATGCCTGGTTGGAAGGACTGGTGGGTGTCCTCACTGTGTGAATGAAGGTCTGTGAGCTGGGAGGGAGGGAGGGCGTGGGGGCGGGGGGCACATGCAGGGCCTGGGCTCTCCTGCTATGGGGCAGAGGAAACAGAGATCTCTGACCTTATAGCAGGGACCCTTGGGCCGGGGCTGTGGGCCCCCAAACAGCAGCCTTCTAGCTTCCTTGGTTATGCTGCCGGAAGGATTCAGGGGCTACTGTCTCGCTGGCGCTGTCTCTCCTGGGTTCA
>NW_027779054.1:0-291 GCF_054177405.1 Leptonychotes weddellii | reverse complement strand
GACATCCACAGCACCTGCTCTAAGCCCTCATTGCTAACTGACAGGCTCTCTTTCACAGTTTCAGATTGGAGGTATGGGAGAAACAGAGTGAAGAATCCTTTGAGAATAAAGGAGGGAGGCAAGGAAAAGCTGGAGGGAAGGAGGAGAGAAGGTCAGGGAGGAGAATGAGAATGGGAGTCTACGGCCATACCACCCTGAGCGTGCCTGATCTCATCTGATCTCAGAAGCTAAGCAGGGTCGGGCCTGGTTAGTACTTGGATGGGAGAATGGGAATGAATGTGTGAGTGTGGG
>NW_027779053.1:0-291 GCF_054177405.1 Leptonychotes weddellii | reverse complement strand
CATGGAGCACTGGGTGTTATGCACAAACAATGAATCGTGGAACACTTCATCTAGAACTAGTGATGTAATGTATGGGGATTAACATAAGAATAAAAAAAAAAAAGCTTTACAGTATATTTTATAATATTTAAGAAATAAAAAAAGAGAATGAAGAATAATGTAACTAAAACTCATACACTACCACTCAGCTTAAGAGACAATATATTGCCAAAGTTGTTCAATTCACCTAGTGTGGCCCTTTTTAGGTGTCTTCCCCACCCTCCCCTGCAATATAACCACTATACTTAATTT
>NW_027779052.1:0-291 GCF_054177405.1 Leptonychotes weddellii | reverse complement strand
ACTCATCATAATACTGATTTTTTTCAATGTGTCTATTTTATTTGAATTTTCTTATTTTTGTTTTATTTAAGCAAAATTTGCATAACATGAAATGAAGCATTTTAAAGTGAATAAATAATTCAGTGGCATTTAGTACATTCACAATGCTTCTATGTCCCCAAACATGCCTGTCACCCCAAAAGGAATTACAATACCCATTGTATTTCATAAGGGTATTACAAAAGGAATTACAATACCCATTTACAAAAAAAAAAGAATAAAAGTAAGTAAATTGTACTTTGAGATAAGTTC
>NW_027779051.1:0-3595 GCF_054177405.1 Leptonychotes weddellii | reverse complement strand
ATGAATGGATAAAGAAGGTGTGGTATATATATACAATGGAATATTATGCAGCCATCAAAAAATGAAATCTTGCCATTTGCAATGATGTGGATGGAACTAGAGGGTATTATGCTAAGTGAAATAAGTCAATCAGAGAAAGACAAGTATCATATGATCTCACTAATATGAGGAATTCTTAATCTCAGAAAACAAATTGAGGGTTGCTGGAGTGGTGGGGGTGGGAGGGATGGGGTGGCTGGGTGATGGACATTGGGGAGGGTATGTGCTATGGTGAGCGGTGTGACTTGTGTAAGAATGATGAATCACAGACCTGTACCTCTGAAACAAATAATATATTATATGTTAAAAAAAAAAAAAAAGAAGACAGTAGGAAGGGAAAAATGAAGGGGGGGAAATCGGAGGGAGAGACGAACCATGAGAGACTATTGATTCCGGAAAACAAACTGAGGGTTTCAGAGGGGAGGGGGGTGGGGGTATGGGTTAGCCCGGTGATGAGTATTAAGGAGGGCACGTATTGCATGGAGCACTGGGTGTTATACGCAAACAATGAATCATGGAACACTACATCAAAAACTAATGATGTAATGTATGGTGACTAACATAAAATAATAAAATAAAATTTTTTAAAAAATAAAATTTAAAAAAGAAGCACTCCGTTGTTGCTCAAAGGAACAAAACATTTACACAAATCAATACAGATAATTCTCAAGAGTGTGATGTTGAATAGAGACTCCATCCAGTTTCAGGAGGCTGGGAGCAGACGGAAAGAGAGTGGGGGATTGGGGTTTTAGTTGTATTTTCTAATTTTTATTTCTTCAAAGAGAAAGATAAAACGAATGTGGCAAGCTGTTGTTATCTATTAAATCTGGGTTGTGAATACATATTTGTTATTTTCTGCGGTTTCCTAATGTTTGAAATGTTTCATAATAAAACATTTAAAAGAATATTTTATAGCACAGTCCTTAAGAAGTTTCCAGACTCCTGGGGACAAGAGACAAGGAGACAACTATTAAAACTGATAAATAAAGGGCCAGCACAGAGAGCCAGAGCATAGACAAGGTAACTGCCTGGGAGAACTTGAGGGAGGCATCACAGAAAGAGTGACACAATTTGGGTCCTGAGGGATATAGAGGAGTTTTCTAGTTGGCAGGGGTCAGGGGGATGGCTGGGCACCTCAGGTAGGTGCAGGTGCAAAGCCCAAGCATGGGAAAAGCATGATGTTTAGGGGACCTAGATTGGTCCAAGAAGTCTGGAGATGCGGACACACGAAGGTGCTGGGGCCTCATCTTACGGGAGTGGGAGCCACCAGTGTATCCAAAGGGGAGTGGATCCTTTGCATTCCTCAAAGTTTTCTCAGACAAGAGTAACTCAAGAGGGAAAAATATAAATAAATAAATAAATAAATAGGCCTGTAGCAATGCAGGCATAAAAAAGGACAAACCTAAGAGCTGTATGGAAGGGAACCCCACATCTGTGGGATCCATACTGATCCGCCTTCCTAAAACACTCCAGCAGGCTCTGGGCCTGACCCTGCTTCACCCAGCCTGCCTCCCTGTCATCAAGCATTGCTGGCAAGTACGAGTTGCCAGACTTCTGACAGTGACTCATGGAGAACCACCATTTGGGGACCATGTGGTTCAGGGGGAGTCCATGGCCCTGGTGTGGTTGAGCACAGCAAGTATTTTGCTAGGCACAGGGGTTTTGTCAGGGGTGAGCACGTGGCCCGATCAGTGTCAAAGGTCCGGCAATGGCACTTTTAGTGGGTGCTTAGAAAGGGACACTGTGTTTCCCCAGAGCCTGACAGGATGAGTCCACTCATCCTGGAGCCTGACCATGACGGGGAGCCCGAGACAAGACCCAAGGTGGAAGGGAATGGAGTACAAGAAGGAAAAATGAGAACTAGCCCCCTCTTGGCTTCCTGTAGGCTCAAATCAAGCCACACCTGAACTCCTTCTGCTTAAGCCAGCTTGGCTCTAGTTTCCTGCCATCTACTTGAGTCTATCCCATGGCTTCATCCCTGGCTCACCTTGGAGTCAGTTTCTCTGTATTCAATGTCAGGGCCCTTGCGTGGCCCCTAAGACCATGGTCTGTCTCCTCCTTGGCCTGCTGGTGCCCAGGCTGATGACCTGCAGTGTGCATCTCTCTCAAGGACCTGCTTGGGTCATTGCCAGGAAGCCCTGGCCCTAAATGGCCAAATGCCCGTTGAGAGACCAGAGCGATTGCTTGAAAGACTCCGGGGAAGGGGCACGAAGAGGCAAAAACACCCTTTTCCCCAAGAAACATGCAAGTTACACACCACCTACTCACCCTCTATGGATATGGGGCCTTCCACCATGGCTGCGTGGCAACTGGCATATTTTACATCACTCCTTTCCAGTGGTGACAGACACTTCTCTTCTCATTGCCATTAACATAGAAATAGCTCTAGAATGACACCAAGCCTCACCGAGCATCGCTATCCATTTATCTCATTATAAATGAAACTATCTTGTTATCTGGGTAAACTGGAAACAGGAACGTTCTGTGTCAGATGTCACGGGGCAGTTGTCTTATTATTTCATCATACCTAGAGGAACTGGAGTGGCTGCTAAAATCTGCTCCTGTTTTTTGAGTTTTAGAAGCCACATATCAAAATAGAAGCTTGGACATCATATACAGTGAGTGAATCCTATGGGGCCCCTGCACAAGGGTACATTTTCTGATGACAACTCCCAGGTATGCATTGTCTCTGCACAAAGCAATGCCCAGGGAAGACACAGGAGAAGGGCAGGGGGAGATGGGCGGGGGGTGTCCAGAGATGGCCAGAAAGTCCCCCAGGTCACTCACTGTGTCCAGGTTGGCTCTGAGGTTGGAAGGGGAGCCCGCATTGATGACCAAAGGCCAGATGTTAACAACCCACATGAAGCCTGGGGAGGTCCACCCACCTGTCAAACCAGAGAGAGAATCTTGTGACTCGGCCTTGCCTCCTACTTCTCTGAGTTCTCGCAGCAAATACACACGGGACATGGCCTGTCCACCACACCTTGGCCCACTGCTCCTGTGATGGCTTTTCCTGGCCGGTGACGAATTGCTTTGGGACACCTGCCTGCACTGAGCCCTCAGGCCCCCGGCCACAGTGCTTTACAGCTGTCGGAAAGGAAACCACTTATCCGGCGTGTGTGAACTCAAGGCAAGTTGGAATCTTTAGAACATGTTCGGCTTAAGTTACAGGAGGACCAGAGTTCATAATACTTGGAAACACTGATCTCACGGGGAGCAGTAGCTTCTGTGACTTCAGAATGGAGACAGGACAACGCCCCCCCCTCCACCCCCCAGGGGAGAGAAGACAGAATCTGAATCCGTCGATGCGGGTCAATCATTCCCTGAGCAGAAGGCTACAGGACTGCGAGATGGCTAATAACGTTGTAGCACCAAGCACTGAGCAGATCTCATCTAGAAAGTCCACAAGGGAATTGTGCAAGACTGTTGAATCTCAGATCTGTACCTCTGAAACAAATAATGCAATATATGTTAAGAAAAAAAAAAAGAAGAAGAAGAAGGTAGCGGGAGGGGAAGAATGAAGCGGGGGAAATCGGAGGGGTGGACGAACCATGAG
>NW_027779050.1:0-291 GCF_054177405.1 Leptonychotes weddellii | reverse complement strand
TGAGGGCGCCTGGGTGGCTCAGTTGGTTAAGCGACTGCCTTCGGCTCAGGTCATGATCCTGGAGTCCCGGGATCGAGTCCCGCATCGGGCTGCCTGCTCGGCAGGGAGTCTGCTTCTCCCTCTGACCCTCCTCCCTCTCATGCTCTCTGTCTCTCATTCTCTCTCTCTCAAATAAATAAATAAAATCTAAAAAAATAAATAAATAAATAAATAAAATAAAATGAACTGAAAATAACTTGCAGCACAGTTTGGACATAGAAAATAACTATTTTTTGGTAGAGTTACCCAACT
>NW_027779049.1:0-291 GCF_054177405.1 Leptonychotes weddellii | reverse complement strand
CGGGAAGCCTGCTTCTCCCTCTCCCACTCCCCCTGCTTGTGTTCCCTCTCTCGCTGTGTCTCTCTCTGTCAAAATAAATAAATAAAATCTTTAAAAAAAAAAAAAAAACTGGATCCGAATCCATGCCTCTTGATTCCTGACCTGGTGTTTTTTCGACACCAGTCTTTAGTTCTTCACCTGTCAACCAGGATGGGGCTGGGCTCAACCAGCAGTTCCCAATCCTGACTGCAAATGAGAATCTCCCAGGCAGCTTTAAAAAAATACTCATGCCTGATCCTTTCCTAAGACCGA
>NW_027779048.1:0-291 GCF_054177405.1 Leptonychotes weddellii | reverse complement strand
AAACTTTGAGTTCTCTGGAATTTATGGTCAAAATCTTTTCCTTCATTTCTGATTTGGTTCTCTGTCAAGTTGTCTTAGTCTGCCCAGGTTGCTATAGCAAATTATCATAGACTTGGTGCCTTAAACAACATTTATTTCTCACAGTTATGTAGGCAGGGGAGTCCAAGATCAAGATATTGGCAGGTTAGCTTCTTGGTCAGAACCCTTTTCCTGGTTTCCCACCTGCTGTTTTCACTGTATCCACACGGGGCAGAGAGAGAAAGAGCTAGTTCTCTGGCCTCCTCTGGCAAG
>NW_027779047.1:0-291 GCF_054177405.1 Leptonychotes weddellii | reverse complement strand
ATTTTATTATTTTTTAAGTATAGTTGACACATAATGTTACATTGGTTCCAGGCATACAACATAGTGATTCAACAATTCTATACATTATGCTATGCTCACCACCAGTAGCTCACCAGTAAAATAGCTACCATCTGTCACCGTGCAATGCTATTACAATACCATTGACTGTATTTTATAGTCATTTTCTTTTTTCTTTTTTCTTTCCTTGGTTTACTCATTCTATAACTGGAAACCTATATCTCCCACTCCCCTTCATCGATTTTATGTATCCTCCACCCCCTACCCCTCTAG
>NW_027779046.1:0-291 GCF_054177405.1 Leptonychotes weddellii | reverse complement strand
GAACTTCTCTTTCATATTTTCCTTCTTTTTTCTCTGGGCTAGTCTAAATAATTTCTTCAGATCTCTCTTCCAGCTCACTAATTCTCTCTTCAGCTCCGAATGATGTGCTGTTGAACTCAGCCACTCAGTTCTCAATTTCAGTCACTACTTTTTATCTCTAAGAGTTTGATTTGGTTCTTTTTCAAATCTATTTTTTTTTTAAGATTTTATTTATTTATTTGACAGAGAGAGACACAGCGAGTGAACACAAGCAGCGGGAGTGGGAGAGGGAGAAGCAGGCTTCCTGTGGAG
>NW_027779045.1:0-291 GCF_054177405.1 Leptonychotes weddellii | reverse complement strand
TTAGGCAAAATAAGAATAAAATGGAGCACTGCATTTGGTAACCAGCTGACTACTGACCTTTAACAAAATTATGGATAAGAGCTGAAGCCAGTTTACGATTAAGAAGCGAATTGGTGGTATCCGGATGGAAGCAGTTGACAAAGATGACTTTTTTAAGAAGTTCTGTAATGAAGAGAAATAGCGAAGGCACTTGCTTACCAGGGCCAGCAGAGCGGAGGGAAAGTGGTTTTTTTTATGTGGGTGTTTGTCGGTTTGGTTTCTTGTTTGGTGGGCTAGTTTGATTACGGTCAG
>NW_027779044.1:0-291 GCF_054177405.1 Leptonychotes weddellii | reverse complement strand
TTTCAGCCTGTATTCTTGCTTCCGGTGTGAGACTCTGGGCTGTATTCCTAGCACTGCTCTAGTCACTGTGGTCTTGATAACTCAGAATGAAAATTTCTCTGGGGCTTATCCTTACTGCCCTAAGACTCTACTTACACCATGAAAAGCCAATGGTGCAGAATGTTTGAGTTTACATTTCTTGACTTTGCTGCTATGTAGAGAATTTGTATGTTTGGACATAAATTTGGATTCATCTAGATCAGTAGTTCCCTGGGACCTACAATGATGGTAGCTCTGTGTGTGTGTGTGTGT
>NW_027779043.1:0-291 GCF_054177405.1 Leptonychotes weddellii | reverse complement strand
ACCCCAGAATAATCATTTATACCATAAATTATATTCATATTTACTTTTAAAACCTGCATAGTGTTACTCCATGTTTGCATACATTTTTTTCTTTTTCCATATCTTTTCTTAAATTATTTACTCTCCAGTTTAGAAAAGTGGATTAGAATGATTAGAATAGATTTTTCACTGTTTGTATTAATCTAAAATTCTGTAACCTGGGCGCCTGGGTGGCTCAGTTGGTTAAGCGACTGCCTTCAGCTCAGGTCATGATCCTGGAGTCCCGGGATCGAGTCCCGCATCGGGCTCCCT
>NW_027779042.1:0-291 GCF_054177405.1 Leptonychotes weddellii | reverse complement strand
GGAACCAGAAAAGACCCCGAATAGCCAGAGGAATGTTGAAAAAGAAAAGCAAAGCTGGCGGCATCACAATTCTGGACTTCCAGCTCTATTACAAAGCTGTCATCATCAAGACAGTGTGGTACTGGCACAGAAAAAGACACATAGATCAATGGAACAGAATAGAGAGCCCAGAAATGGACCCTCAACTCTATGGTCAACTCATCTTTGACAAAGCAGGAAAGAATGTCCAATGGAAAAAAGACAGTCTCTTCAACAAATGGTGTTGGGAAAATTGGACAGCCACATGCAGAA
>NW_027779041.1:0-291 GCF_054177405.1 Leptonychotes weddellii | reverse complement strand
GAATTGCCCTTTTGACCAAGAAGAAGCTCCTTGAGCTACAGTGACCGTAGTTTCCCATGCCCCAAGACTGGACTTACGGGGACATAGATATAGAATATATGTGAAATCAGGGCTGTCCCAGACAAGCTGGCATATGGATTCAGCCTGTCACATTTCTCATTTCTTCTTGCAGCCCATGTAAGCCAGAGTCCGGGAGAACTCTGTGTGGATACTGAGAAATAGCACTTGTACCAAAATGCCTTTGCTTGGAGTTTCTGTTAAAATGGAAGTATGTCTTTTATTTTTTATTTT
>NW_027779040.1:0-3595 GCF_054177405.1 Leptonychotes weddellii | reverse complement strand
GGGGGGGAGAGAGAGAGAGAGAGAGAGAATCTCCAGCAGACTTCCCGCTAAGCATGGAGCCCAATGCAGGGCTTGATCCCACGATCCTGAGATGATGACCTGAGCCGAAATCAAGAGTCAGGCACTTAACTGAACTGAGCCCCCCAGGCACACCTAGAAATTTTATTGTTTTAGATTCATATGCATGT
This sequence comes from Leptonychotes weddellii, assembly GCF_054177405.1. Classification (NCBI taxonomy): domain Eukaryota; kingdom Metazoa; phylum Chordata; class Mammalia; order Carnivora; family Phocidae; genus Leptonychotes; species Leptonychotes weddellii. Next base: position 3,407 of record NW_027779040.1, on the reverse strand, counting down.
TTAAAACCTATCTGTAATTCATTTTGTATATAATTTAAAATAAATGAGATTCATTTTTATATTGATTTTTGATTGACCCAGCATCACTTAATGAAAAGACCATCCTTTTCCCATCTTAGTCAGTGGTACCTTTATAAAAGGTCTATAAAGTTACTATTTTTTAGTATTCATTTAAAAAAATGATACCATATTAATTACTGAGGCTTTATAGTAAGGCAAGGCTTGGTATCTGATAGTGTAACTTGTTCAGTTTGTTCATCTTCAAAATTATCTTAGCTAATGCTCAATTTATTTTAATGTTTAAAGTTTTTAAGTGGTGTTTTGTAGAAAGGTATATAGAGGTCTTTCAAATCTTTTACAGATTTTTTTTGGATGTTTGATATTTTATGATCTTATTGTAAACTAAAAAAAATCTTTATATTTTTAGAGCAGTTTTAGGTTCATGGCAAAAATGAGTGGAAGATACAGATTTCCCATATATCCCCTGCCCCCACAAACACAGTCCCCCACATTATCAACATTTCCAGTACCAAAAAGGCATATTTGTTACAACTGATGAGCCTACATTGATAGATCATAATTACCGAAAGTCCATAGTTTATATTATGGTTCACTTTTGATGCAGTACATTCTGTGGGTTTGGATAAAGGTATAATGACATGTATCCATCACTATAGTATCATACAGAGTATTTTAACTGCTCTAAAATTCCTCTGTGCTCTGTCATAAGTGTTAAGTTTTCAATTTTGGTTGTTTGTTGCTTGTATATGAAAATGCATTTGATTTTTTTATCCTGACATTCTCCCTTGCAAACCTGCTAAATTTACTTACTAATAATTGTTAGATTCCTTTAGATTTTTTATGCACATAATTATTTTGTCAGAGAAAAATGACAGTGTTATTTCTTTCAAGTCCTTACATCTTGATTTCTCCTTATCTTATTAAACTGATAACTCCAGTATGATGTTGAATGGAAGTGGTGCATCCAGTGTTTTTAAATTCATTTCTGAACACTGTGTATTAAAAAAAAAAAAAATAGAGGTTGTTGAGTATGATGTTCTCCTCCAGAGAGGACTTAGTTTTCTTCTAGCAGGCAATTAGAAGAAAGGAATCAGACTTTGAGAAGGTCTAAATCTGTGTTTCAGTCTTTTGAGGGCTACACTATTTCCGGTTGGCACATACTTCTCAAGCACAGCCCTCGGGGCTCTCACCTGAAAGCCTAGAAGGAGGATGTTTAACAGAATTCCTCCTTTATGGCATTTTCAATCTCCAATTTTGTGAGCACAGGAAAGTGGGACTACCAAAAGTGCTGTTACTTTTCTTTCCCTCTTAGATGCAGTTTTCTCATTGGATTCTTAATCTTTTCCCCACTGACTGAGAAATTGACAACTAGCTTGCGGGGGAAAATAATGCAAATTTCTGTAATCCTTTATTTCTCTGGCCCCCCAAGACATGGCCTCCTTGGTAAACTTGAAATGTGGTTTTTATCCTGCGTCCTTGAGGGATTGCAGAAAGTTTAAACTGCTGCTTTTGGCACTGTCCTTCATCCCAAACAGCTTAAGGCATGGCAAAGAGCTCAATACAAAAACTGACAAAATTTTGTTCATCTTGGAGCTTTGTCTTTTATTCTGAAAACTTGGCTCCTCAAGTCCTGGCTGCCTTGGATGTTCTCAAGATGTTCTCAACAGTTTCCATTAGCTGTTTTTATTTTGGTTTGCTTGGTTTTGTTTGTTTGTTTTGTTTTTTGCTTTTTATTTATTTATTTATTTTATTTGATGGCACGTCTAAGGTTGTTCTAAGTTGGAAGGTTTGGCTGATACAAGCTATTGTATCCTATATGATGGAAATGTGTGTGTGTGTGTGTGTATAATGATATTATGTAAATATTATTTATATGTTAAAATTATATGTAAATAATTCTAAAATTTAATATATAATATAAAAATAATTATAAGGTTATGTAAATGTCTATTATCATTATTTCTTCCTCTTTTTCCAATATTTTCTTATGAAGTATTTCAAACACATACCAAAGTTGAAAAAATTTATAGTGAATCTGTATACCCACCTCCAAACTTAAAAAAAAAATAATGGAAGTATAGCTGACACAAAATATTATATTAGTTTTGGGTGCCTGGGTGGCTCAGTTGGTTAAGCGACTGCCTTCGGCTCAGGTCATGATCCTGGAGTCCCGGGATTGAGTCCCACATTGGGCTCCCTGCTCAGCGAGGGGTCTGCTTGTCCCTCTGACCCTCTTCCCTCTCACACTGTCTCCCATTCTCTCTCTCAGATAAATAAATAAAATCTTTAAAAAAAAATATTATATTAGTTTCACATGTACAACATAGTAATTTAACATTTCTATACATTATGAAATGATCACGACTATGAGATTAATTACTGTCACCATACAAAGTTACTACAGTATTAACTATATTTCCTATGTTGTACTTTACTTCCTTATGACGTATTTTATAACTGGAAGTTTGTATCTTTTAATTCCCTTCACCTATATTGCCCATCCTCCTACCTTGTCTGTTCTGGCAACCACCAGTTCTATTTATGTCTGTTTCTGTTTCGTTTTGTCAGTTTGTTTTGTTTTTTAAATTCCACATATAAGTGAAATGATACAGTGTTTGTTTTCTATGTCTGATTTATTCCATTTAGCGTATTACTTAGGTCTATCTGTGTTGTCACAGATGGCAAGATTGCATTCTTGTTTTATGACTGAATAACAGTCCCATATATATATATCATCTTCTGAAAACTTACCATTAATATTTAACTCTATACTCTTTTTTTTAAACCACATATCTACATATGCATTCATCTCTCTTTCCATCAATTCATCCTATTTTTGTTGAGTTTGATACTAAATTTTAGACATCAGTACACTGTGTCCTAAATTGTTCAGCTGACAGATCATTAGACTCCAAGATTTATGTGCAATGTTTTTTTGAATAAAATTTATATGCAAAAGAACAAAGAAATATTGGAGACTCTTAAGTATAGATACACTGAGTTTTGATAAGTACAAATAAACTGTGTAACACAAACTCCTGTTACACGATAGAACCTTTGGATCACTCAATCTAGAAAAGGTTCTTATGTTTGATTTTTGTCAATTTCCATCCACACCCTCCAGAGACAAATGTTGTTCTGGCTTATTTTTCAATACAGAACATTTTTTTCTTGTTCCTGAGTTTCATATAAATTAAAGCATACATTATGTACTTTTATCTCATTTTAAATACATAAAAATGTACAATGTGTATATATATGAATCTATTTAAATGTCCACACTTCTAGGTCTATCTTTTTTCCTTTTTATTGCTGAATAGTATTCTACTGTATGAATATGCAATAGGGTTTTTTTTTAAGATTTTATTTATTTATTTGAGAGAGAG
>NW_027779039.1:0-291 GCF_054177405.1 Leptonychotes weddellii | reverse complement strand
AATTGACTCCTCTTGTAATTAGGAGTGGTGTGGGATCCCCGTGGCTTGCTTATGACTTGAAACGCAGAACCCAGGGAAAGAACTGTGGCCATCAGAGCTGCTGAGCCATGCGTGACAGATAGGAGTCATAACCATCACGAACAGCTCATGTTCACTGAGCGTGTACTATGCGCTGGCCAGTGTTCTAAGCATGTGCCTTATCTCATTTATTCCTCACAGCAAATAAGAGATAAGCAATCTGATGCACGCCTATTTTCCAGATGAGAGCGATGAAGCTCTGAAAAGTTAAAT
>NW_027779038.1:0-291 GCF_054177405.1 Leptonychotes weddellii | reverse complement strand
TAGAAGAGAATGGGGAAAGGTCGCAGCTTGGGGCCACCAGCACGCGGATGTGGCCCGGACTGCAGGGCATGCTGCTCTGTGGTGATGGCACTGAGAGGCTCTCAGGAGACCCCAGCGTGGGCTACGGGCAACCAGAGACCTGTCCTGGAGAAGTTGAGACTTCTCTGCACAAACCAGTGTGAATGTTCTAGAAAAAAGCCCATGACCCAGGTCGTTGGTCACTCCGGGGAGGGTGGGGTTGGTGCAGTGTTTCCTGGATTGGGCTGGACATGTTGGCCCCACATTTCACAC
>NW_027779037.1:0-291 GCF_054177405.1 Leptonychotes weddellii | reverse complement strand
AAAACATTTAAAACATGTAGATAAGGAATTAATGTTTTTATATTTTTATTCAGATATTTAATCTCATAGAGACACAAAACAAATTTTTCCACATGTAGTGATTCTGAAGTAGAATGATAACTGCTGCTTTTCTTATCTTCACCTATCCTGGCTCTAAAATTTACTCTCAAGAAGAGAGTAGAGATTTGTATGAGTGAAATTGGCATATGAAAGCTGATCAATAAGTATTAGTTCAGTGAATGAATGAAAAACAAACGCTGGTCAGTATTGTTAACAGGGCGTCCCTGATTG
>NW_027779036.1:0-291 GCF_054177405.1 Leptonychotes weddellii | reverse complement strand
AAAGATGTGGAGTCCCATTCTAAAGGCATGGTTGCTCAGTGGTACCTGACTTGGGATTTTTACTGTATTTTGGCCCAGTTGAATCGAGGTGATTTTTTTTTTCTTTCAAGAAACCAATCTTGAATGAGGAGCGGTTGGCATTATAGGGCTATAATTCCGGAGTGCATCATTAGGATACCGTCTGTTCACATTAAGATTCGTTCCTGGTAGTTTGTCTCCATATCCTCATCAGTGAAGAAGATACTGACTGGCCAAAGCAACTGGGAAGATCCTCTTAGAACACAGCACATG
>NW_027779035.1:0-291 GCF_054177405.1 Leptonychotes weddellii | reverse complement strand
ATGAAAGATTAAGTAAAATAAATTAAAAATAACAGTATTTTACTTCCTCCTTCTCCAAAGAGAAGAGACAGAAAACCCATCACTTTTGGATTTATTTTTCTTCATCTTCCCATTTTATGCACTTTGCTGTTACAAGCTCCAGAATGAAGGTAGAAACCACTTGGATTATGGTTTAAAATGCATCTGAGCAGAGGTCTGTGTGTGCATGTGTGTGTATGCATGTGTTTGCATGTGTGTATGCACGTGTTTGCATGTGTGTATGTGTTTGCATGTGTGTGTATGCATGTGGGG
>NW_027779034.1:0-291 GCF_054177405.1 Leptonychotes weddellii | reverse complement strand
CACCTGGGTGGCTCAGTTGGTTAAGCGACTGCCTTCGGCTCAGGTCATGATCCTGGAGTCCCGGGATCGAGTCCCGCATCGGGCTCCCTGCTCAGCGGGGAGTCTGCTTCTCCCTCTGACCCTCCCCCCTCTCGTGTGCTCTCTCTCTCTCATTCTCTCTCTCAAATAAATAAATAAAATCTTTAAAAAAAAAAAAAGAGTTAAGGCAATACGTGTTTGGGTAAATTGCATATCTAGGGCAGGGGAAGTTCCACGAGAAAAGTACCATTAGCAGGAACAGAGGCAAAGAGA
>NW_027779033.1:0-291 GCF_054177405.1 Leptonychotes weddellii | reverse complement strand
TGACTCCTCAGTCAATTTGTTTCAGATACTATGGTTTTACTTAGGGGGCTAAATTTAGCCACTGTTAACATATCTCTGTTCTAAAGCATGATTCTCTTAATCTGATTTGGGTTTCTCTAGATTATGATAGATTTTTAAAAAGTTGTCTTGATGTTTGTTTGATTGATTGATTGATTGATTTTCTTTAAGCAGGCTCCACGCCCAGCATGGAGTCCAATGCATGGCTTGAACTCAAGACCTGAGCTGAGATCAAGAGTCAGCCACTTAACTGAGTGAGCCACTCAGGCACCC
>NW_027779032.1:0-291 GCF_054177405.1 Leptonychotes weddellii | reverse complement strand
AAGGTCCACCGTCACGCCTAATTTTGTTTTTGTAATTTGGTATTTTACTTAAAGAGTAAAATTTACTTTACAGTCCTTTATTCCTTGCCATGGTCCAATGGGAGAACCCCATTGCTTTCCTCTCCTCACCACATATGTGATCAGTGCCCACTGCATGCCAGGCTCTAAGCTAGGGATGGGCACACAGGGTGGATGAAGCGATCTGGCACTCTCCCGCATGGAGAGGGGGACACAGACATCAAATAAACCAAATCATACAGGATGCTGTTCGGTTCAGGAGAATAAGAGAGA
>NW_027779031.1:0-291 GCF_054177405.1 Leptonychotes weddellii | reverse complement strand
GAGGAATTAAGTGATAGCCACTGTATACAAACAACTTCTAGTTATCGGGGGTCCCTGTGCAACCTCAAGCCAAATCCGGAAGTCTGCTCCCTGGCAACCCTTGGTAACCAGCGGGTTAGCTGCCGGTCTGTTGTATCTAATGCACGTGATTGCAGCACACAGGAGAAGATTCTATGCAGAGGGAAAGAACATGGGCTCCGGAGTCAGACAGCCTGGGTTCAAATCCTGCTCCAGGTTACTCCTGTGTAAAAGGTGGATAATCACACCTACCTACAAGCTATTACATAAAGT
>NW_027779030.1:0-291 GCF_054177405.1 Leptonychotes weddellii | reverse complement strand
GAAAGAGTCTCAAATTTCAGCAAAATTCTGAAAATTTCAGCTAGGCTAATGCAGAGACCAGAGCCCAAGTTACCCGTTATTCAAGTCTCACGACCCATCAGAATGAGTCAAAGTTGGTACTTCAGCTGTGCTAAATTACTGGCTGGGAATAGCCCAGGGAATACGCAGGCTTAGGGTGAATGCCACTGTGGGTCTAGAGTGGCAGCAGCTGGTGCTGCCAGTCATCCAAGCTGCACAGCGCACATTCTCAGCAGTGCCTGTCCGTGGCTGTCACGGGGAGACATAATAAAT
>NW_027779029.1:0-3596 GCF_054177405.1 Leptonychotes weddellii | reverse complement strand
GTTCTGCATCTTGCTCTGGGAGTTGCTTACATGGCTGTAGACGTATGTAAAAGGTCACTGAACAGTTAAGTGCCCCTAAGATTGGAGCACCTACAGTAGAAATGGTGTATATCTCAATAAAAAGTAAAACTATTAAAGAAAAGATACTGGGAATGCATTTGGCTTTGAACCTTATGCCAATATTTTTTTTTAAATTCCAGTTAGTGAACATCGAGTGCTATATTAATTTCAGGTGTACAATGTAGTGCTCATCAGGACAAGTGTACTCCCTAATCCCCATCCTCTATTTCCCCCTTCCCCCAACTTCCTCCCCTCTGGTAACCCTCTGTTTGTTCTCTATAGTTAAGAGTCTGGTTTTTTGTTGTTGTTGTTTTTCTCTTTTTCTCTTGGTTTGTTTTGTTTCTTAAATTTTCCATATGAGTGAAATCATATGTCTTTTTCTGACCCACTTATTTCACATAGGATTATACTGTCTAGATCCAACTGTGTTGTTGCAAATGGCAAGATTCATTTCCTTTTTATGGCTGAATAATATTCCATTTACATTTGTGTGTGTGTGTGTGTGTGTGTACATACATACATAACACATCTTCTTTATCCATCCATCCATATTTGGTTATTATAAATAATGCTGAAGTAAGCATAGAGGTACGTGTATCTTTTCAAATTAGCTTTTTCGTATTCATTGGGTAATTACCCCGTATTGGCATTATTGGATCATATGGTAATTCTATTTTTAATTTTTTGAGGACCCTCCATATTGTTTTCCACAGAGGCTGCACCAGTTTGCTTTCCCACCGGTAGTGCACGAGGGTTCCTTTTTCTCCACATCCTCACCAACATTTGTTGTTTCTTGCCTTTTTGATTTTAGCCATTCTCACAGTGTGAGGTGATATTTCCTTGTGGTTTTGATTTGCATTTCCCTGATGGTGAGTGATATTGAGCAGTTTTCATGTGTCTGTTGGCCATCTGTATGCCCTCTTTGGAAAAATGTCTGTTTATGTCTTCTGCCCATTTTTAATTGGATTATTTGTTTTTGGGGTGTTTTTTGAGTTGTATCTGTTTTTTATATATTTTGGATACTAACCCTTTGTTGGATGTGTCATACACAAATACATTCTCCCATTCAGTCGACTGTCTTTTAGTTTTGTTGGTTGTTTCCTTTGCTGTGCAGAAGCTTTTATTTTGATGTAGTCCCAATAGTGTATTTTTGCTTTTGTTTCTCTTGCCTCAGGGGACACATCTAGAAAATGCTGCTACCCCTGATGTCAGAGACATCAGTGCCTGTGCCCTCCTCTAGGATCCTTATGGTTTTAGGTCTCACATTTAGGTCTTTAACTCATTTTGAATTTATTTTTGTGTATGGTGTAAGAAAGAGGTCCAGTTTCATTCCTTTGCACATTGCTGTCCAGTTTTTCCAACACTATTTGTCGAAGAGACTTTTTTCCCCACTGGATATTCTTTCCTGCTTTGTCGAAGATTAATTGACCACATAAATGTGGGTTTATTTCTGGGCTCTCCATTCTGTTCCATTGATCCATGTGTCTATTTTTGTACCAGTACCATGCTATTTTGATTACTATTGCTTTAGAGTATATCTTGAAATCTGGGATTGCCATACCTCCAGCTTTGTTCTTCTTTAAGACTACTTTGGCTATTCAGGGCTTTTTTTGTTGTGGTGATGGTGTTTTGTTTTTTTGTTTTTTTTCATTTCCATACACATTTTTAGGACTATTTGTTCTAGTTTTGTGAAAAATGCTGTTGACATTTTGATAGGGATTGCATTGAATTTGTAGATTGCTTTGGGTAGTATGGACATTTTAATAATATTTTTTCTCCCAATCCATGAGCATGGAATATCTTTATTTGTCTGTGTCCTCTTCAATTTCTTTCATCAGTGTTTCATTGTTTTCAGAGTAAAGTCTTTCATCTCCTTAGTTAAGTTTATTCTGAGGTATTTTATTCTTTTTGGTGCAATTGTAAATGGGACCGGTTCTTAATTTCTCTTTTGCAGAGTAAAGTTTTAACTAGGATACCTTTTAGGCTTTGCCATCAGAAAAAGCAAACTTTGAGAATGTAACTGTGCATCTGTGCTAAAATTCTCCATAGTAACCCATTCTCTCCCCTTCTTATACCCTCCTCATATCCTCGCCTCTCCATTGCCTTCCTGTCCCCTTTGTTCAAAGCTGAGGGGACTAACTGGTGGTTCACCTGACTCTCCAGCCTGATCTCTGATGGGGACATGTCTTAAGACATGTCTTAAGCCCAGTGAAGGAACCCCTGGCCCAGGCTGATGCTGCTCCATGCACTGGTGACAATCAAGAGCCTTCTCCTTCACTCAAAGGTGAATGTAGTGGGGAAGGGTCTCCACAGTGTCACTTGTCCCAGGAGCATCCAGGCAGACAAAGACACAGGGCCAAGGCCTTTCTAGGTGAACCCAAGCCTGACCCTGCAGAGCAAACACCAGGAACCCTGACATGCCCCAGACAGGAAAGGACCCCCACCCTGTGATGTACAGGGTGCTGGTGGATGCAGGACCACAGACATGAAGGAAGGACAGTGAATGCAGCCCCCTCCGGTCTTGAAGCAGGGTGAAAGATTGCTAGCGGGTGATTCGGGTCGTCGGCCACACTCTGTCCCCGCAACACTCAGTTACGGTCTGACGGCTTCACACGTGCTGAGATCGTGGTTCATGTGGTCGTGGAGGGCTGGAGTCCCACCAGAAGTGTCCCTGTCCCTCCCCCACCACTGCATGGGGGGCGCTGGTGCCCCAAGTGCTGGATGGTGTCGTGTTGGAATGGCAGGTCCACAGACGCCTTTCCCACGAGGGGCTGACTTAGTGCACTCCGCACCGAGAGCGGGGGCTGCCCAGAAGTGGAAGCCATGGGACAGAGTCTCCAACCCCCTCCTGGGAACACACCCCAAACAAAGCAACCTCTGGAAGAATAAGACAGAGGTTGTAGGGCGGCAGGCGAGCATTCCCGCGTGCCTTCCTGCCCGTCACTCTTGCTCAGTCTGCAGAGCAACTGCTGGGGTGGTCTCCAGCCCGCAGCTGCGGGGTCACTCCCGGAGGCTAACTCTGCACCCAGGGTCATGGGTCCAGGTCATGATGGGCTCCCTAGGGGGTGACTTCTCACATCAGTATCCAAGAGGAGGGGCTCAATGGTTCGGGGCCTTTTGTCTGGCGACGTCTGTCCCGTAGAAGCACAAGGGGTGCACGTCAGACAGACACACGTCTTTCCTTTCCCCGCAGCTTCGGGCTCCTTGGATTCCAGCTCTGAGCATTTGCAAGGCCTGCATTTTGAGGGCTCTGTGGCACCGCATTCGTTTGCAGTGACTGCTCTTACAAAACACCCCAAACCAGGCGGCTTGAAACCCCAGAACTGTATTCTCTCGCTGTTCTGGAGGCCACAGGTCTGAAATCAGGGTCCGTCAGGGTCCGTCCCTTCTGGAGGCCCAAAGGGACATCCTTTCGATGCTTTTGTCCCAGCTTCCGGGCGCTGCTGCCAAGCGGGGCATTCCTGGGCTCGAAGCTGCTTCACCCAAGTCCCTGCCCCTGGCTACCCGGCTTCCCTCCTGCCAGTCTGAGTCCGCTC
>NW_027779028.1:0-291 GCF_054177405.1 Leptonychotes weddellii | reverse complement strand
CATGCTGAGATGGTGTATTAAAAAGATGACAAAACCCTTGAATGCAGTTAACCGACTCTAAAATGTCTCTACCTGTGGATTTTTTCTTTTCCTTTTTTTTTTTTTTCAGGATTTTATTTATTTGAGAGAGAAAGAGAGGATGCACTTGCACGATCAGGAGGAGAAGCAGAGGGAGAGGAAGGAGACTCCCTGCTGAGCATGGAGCCCGATGTGGGGCTCGATCCCAGGACCCCCGGGATCATGACCTGAGCCGAAGGCAGACGCTTAACCAACTGAGCCCCCCAGGCGCCC
>NW_027779027.1:0-291 GCF_054177405.1 Leptonychotes weddellii | reverse complement strand
ATAATTTGATTTCACACACATGAGCTGTTTCCTTCAAGCTTTTTGAAGTCTTGAAAATAATACTCATACCACTCCCTAAAACACACACACACACACACACACACACACAGAGCTACCATCATTGTAGGTCCCAGGGAACTACTGATCTAGATGAATCCAAATTTATGTCCAAACATACAAATTCTCTACATAGCAGCAAAGTCAAGAAATGTAAACTCAAACATTCTGCACCATTGGCTTTTCATGGTGTAAGTAGAGTCTTAGGGCAGTAAGGATAAGCCCCAGAGAAAT
>NW_027779026.1:0-291 GCF_054177405.1 Leptonychotes weddellii | reverse complement strand
TAGTAAGGGCAGGCAAAGGAGAGGAAACAGGACTCCTTGTTTGGCCAGTGGAAGCAGGGAGGAGCCCAGGATAACCACCCAGCTCTCCAGGAAAGTCTGTGCCAGACTGAGCACTCTCCACTCTGCCCAGAGTCATGCCAACCCAGGCTCTGCTGCTCATCCTGCTCCTCTGTGTGCTGCTGCAGGCCCAGGGAGGGTATCGGAAACCGAAGACGATGCAGAGTAGGTAATGGACTAGGGGACAGGGAGGGGAAGGGGGCCAGGAAGGGCTGTGTCCTTTCTGAGGAGGAC
>NW_027779025.1:0-291 GCF_054177405.1 Leptonychotes weddellii | reverse complement strand
TACAAGAAATCCAGGGGCTAAAGGAACAAAAATGTCACCACAAGGAAAACAGCCAAATCCAGAATATGGGGTATTCTTTAAGATAACTGCCTTGGCTAGGTGATAGACATTGGGGAGGGTATGTGCTATGGTGAGCGCTGTGAATTGTGCAAGACTGTTGAATCGCAGATCTGTACCTCTGAAGCAAATAATACATTATCTGTTAAAAAAAAAAAAGAAGAAGAAGAAGATAGCAGGAGGGGAAGAATGAAGGGGGGGGAATCGGAGGGGGAGACGAACCATGAGAGACTA
>NW_027779024.1:0-291 GCF_054177405.1 Leptonychotes weddellii | reverse complement strand
AAAAGGACACATAAACATATATGCCCACACTTATGTTCATGAATTTCTATTGGTAAGAGAGAAAATCTGGAAGTATAAACATAACATGTTATGTGTCGTGGGATTTGAGAGTATGTGTCACGTTCTTCTCTGGTGCTCTAGCCTCTGAAAATGACAAGATGTGGGGATGACCTGAGACCCCAAGATGTGGGTGTGGAGTTCCCACTGGACGAGAAAGCTCCCTCCCTCAGAGAGGCACCATCCTCTGCACAAGACAAGGGGCTTCAGGGCCAGTGATACTGTGGGTCTTTC
>NW_027779023.1:0-291 GCF_054177405.1 Leptonychotes weddellii | reverse complement strand
GGAGGGTGCCTGGCCGTGGGGATCCTACACCGCCGGTGAGTGACAGCCTCGCTCGCTGCGGACGGGGCACAGACTCGCAGACCAGTAGTGGCGGGGCAAGGACTCTAGGGCAGTCCCCGGGGCGGAAACCCGGAGTGGCTGGCGGTTTTAGAAGCACAAAGGGCAGAGACGTGCCCCAACCTGGAGTGTTGGGAGTGCTGCAGAGGGGCGCACAACCCAGGACGCTGCAGTTTATAGCAGCACGGACAGAAACGGAGACGGTGTGGCCTGGAGAGCTCACTGAACAGACTG
>NW_027779022.1:0-291 GCF_054177405.1 Leptonychotes weddellii | reverse complement strand
ACAAGGAAACTACAACTTTAAGAGTGCTGAAAAACAAAAATGTCAATCCAGAAATACATTATCGTTTGCCTTTTTCATTCTCATTCACAAACATACAAGAATTTTCCAGAGCTAAGAGACCTGTTCTTTCACAACAGATATTTTTTCTTTTGGAAAAGTTATTTTTCACAAAAAAAGTTGTTCATGTTAAAAAAAAAAAGTTAGCCACATTAACTTGTAATTGGTTTATTATTTTGTAAATAAACTGATAAACATTTCTTAAAGTTCTTAATTTTAGTTTCTAATAAGGTA
>NW_027779021.1:0-291 GCF_054177405.1 Leptonychotes weddellii | reverse complement strand
AGAACCAGGCAGAAAGGTGTCATCAGCAGAACAATGCTAGAAACCATGATTATGATCTTGTTGGAGGAGGTGTCCACACAGGCTAGTCTGACCACAGCTAAAATTTCACATGATATGTGATCAATATACTTGTTTTTGCACATGGGCAGTTGAAACGTGATGGCAGTATGGATGAGAGAGTTGATAGAACCACTGACCCAGGATGTGATGGCCAACCTAGTACAAAGGCCTCCATGCATGATGACCGAGTATCGCAGGGGGTTACACACAGCCACATAGCGGTCATAGGCC
>NW_027779020.1:0-291 GCF_054177405.1 Leptonychotes weddellii | reverse complement strand
TTTTGCAGAACTTTTGAATGTTATTTTGGACCTGCTGTGATATCAGGCTCATGTCACATTTTAATTCCTCAGTGATTGTGTTCACTTGACTCTGCTGGATGTCAAGATGAGAGTTGTGAATACTGACTCTTGTTGGCCCCTAAAAGCCCCTGGAATGTGGTGTTGCTGCTTGCTGCTTTCAGAATTTGATATTACGGGCGCCTGGGTGGCTCAGTTGGTTAAGCGACTGCCTTCGGCTCAGGTCATGATCCCGGAGTCCTGGGATCGAGTCCCACATCGGGCTCCCGGCTC
>NW_027779019.1:0-291 GCF_054177405.1 Leptonychotes weddellii | reverse complement strand
TCATCCTTTTCCTAGCAATTTGATGAATGTTATATTTGAGGCATTTTTTAACACATTGCGCTATTTGTGCATTCTGGAAATAATTTTTTTTTAAAGATTTTATTTATTTATTTGAGACAGAGAGAATGAGAGACAGAGAGCATGAGAGGGAGGAGGGTCAGAGGGAGAAGCAGACTCCCTGCCAAGCAGGGAGCCCGATTCGGGACTCGATCCCAGGACTCCAGGATCATGACCTGAGCCGAAGGCAGTCGCTTAACCAACTGAGCCACCCAGGCGCCCTCTGGAAATAAT
>NW_027779018.1:0-3596 GCF_054177405.1 Leptonychotes weddellii | reverse complement strand
TGGAATTCCTTCCTCCTTCCGTGCTAGGTGCCTGTCCTCCACCTTCACTGCCTCCTCTGCCCCGTCATGCTCAACTGCTTTTGGTTTCTGTCTGGGCACCTGAACAGAGGATGAAAATCTCCACTGCAGCCTGGTTTAGGTCTTATGTAAGAATCTTGCACAGCACTGCTAATGTAAATTACAGTTTTTCTCTCTAGGACACCTACCAAAATATGCTACTTTTTTGGTAGGAAGAGATTGTCCTATGTCTTTGACCCACTTCCCAAGGCCTGTAGAAATAAAACTTTATGTACTTAAAGTTATACAGAAAATAGAACCAATTAATAACTTAAAAAAAAAAAAAGATGAGTCCAGATTATAGAAAAACCAGTTGGAACCCTATTTAAGCAGTTAGGACGTGCTAACAGCCTAATTAAAGAACTGACAATGGGAATGGAAAGGAAGATAGTGAAGAGATCCCAAATAGAATATATAGGACTTAGTGACTGAGGGAGGTGATGGATGAGAAGAGGAGGAAGTTTAAACTGGAGAATTGGATAGAGGGTGGGACCACTCCCTGGATTGAGGGTACAGATTTCATTGAAAAGATTATGAGTTGAGTTTTAGACATACTTTGAGGTGACTATGGGATATCCAAATGGAGATATTCAGTAGGATGTTGACTATAATGTTCTGGAGTTCAGGAGAGATTCCTAAGATAGAGATGTAGATTTAAAAAGTGTTGAGATGTTAACAAAATCAGACAAAATGTGTAGCTTGAGAAAAGACCATGCCTAAGGACACAGCCCCGGGGAAGAGCACTTATGCGATCAGCAGAGGGAGAAGTGCCTGTAAGATAACCAGAAAGAAGGAACAGGCGGAAATAGGCAAAACCAATGGATAAGCTCTAAAGTTATTAAGACCTCCCGAAGCAGTAGCAGATCTAAGAAATAAAACTTAGAATGGCAAAGAACAGCTTTGTGTAGCCATTAAGGGCAGGTGTTTGGAAAGCTAAGCTAAACCTGGAGAAAAAATGCTCAAAAATACAACTCAAGCAAAGGACATGAATAATTAAGGGGGACTCTGTTTCTTCATCTATAAAGTGAGTTTTTTTTTTTTTTTTAAGATTTTATTTGTCAGAGAGAGAAAGCACAAGCAAGGGGAGTGGCAGGCAGAGGGAGAAGCAGGCTCCCCGATGAGCAAGGAGCCTAATGCAGCACTCAATCCAAGGACCCGGGGATCATGACCTGAGCCGAAGGCAGACACTTAACTGACTGAGCCACCCAGGTGTCCCTAAAGTGAGGAGTTCTTTTTTTTTTTTTTTTAAAGATTTTATTTATTCATTTGAGACAGAGAGAATGAGAGACAGAGAGCATGAGAGGGAGGAGGGTCAGAGGGAGAAGCAGATTCCCTGCCGAGCCAGGAGCCCGATGTGGGGCTCGATCCCAGGACCCTGGAATCATGACCTGAGCCGAAGGCAGATGCTTAACCATCTGAGCCACCCAGGTGCCTCGAGGAGTTCTAAATAAGTGAATTCCTAGACCCTGTCCAGTTCTAAAATTCTGATCCTATGAGCTGTTGTCAAAAAGTGAGTTAGGATCTGGAATTCTATGAACAGTAACGCTTTCTGCTCTCTTGCCCCTCCAGACACCCCCCACCCAATTCACACCATCCACATGGTTCCCACAGAAGTTCTCTGCCTACCTAGAGGTGGGCACCTGACCTGGCTGGGCCAATAAGAGAACTTTCCTAGGATTTTAAGATAGGAAGTAAGAAAGAGAAGACAGTATCTTTTTTCTGGGTGATGGAAACAATATATATAAAATCTGGAGCTGATGGTAACTGCAATTTGCTACAAGGTGTTAAAAAAAAAAAAAAACATAAAAAGCACAGGTGAGAGATGGAGAGAAAGCTGCCTGGGTTTCCTCAAGTGCTTCAGGTCCTAGTTCCAGTCTGCTGTTAGAATGTGTTGCAGCCTATGAATTACAGGATACCCCAATATCCCTCTAATAACACCCCCACTTTGAGACTTAAATTGCCCCCAAATGATTTGTGTTATTTGACCAGAGTCTCAACTAATCTACTGAGCTCAGTCAGAGCCCACATGGGAAGGAGGAAAATGGGAGATGGAACTCTAAAGTAGCACCAGCTACAACAGAGGATCTAGGTGCCAGGCTTTGGTTTATAACTGGAGTAGTGGCTGTGGGATGGAAATCAGGGGAAATCCATTACCATTTTACAGAATCACTAAAACTGTAATAAACGTTTACCAGATTGAAAAATGAACATGTACAAAACCATGTGGTCCTAGTCTTGGTGCTCAGCTTTCACAACATAAGCAATGTTAATTAATGCTCTCACTCATTCATTAATGCTTATTAGAAAGTCACATCCTACCTCTTTTCTGTCTTCCTCCATGTGTTAACTGTAACTTGCTAACATAACCATCCTGTAAAAGGCTGTGTGGTTGATCATCCATGGGACACCCTGCCATCTAAGTACCCTGACTCAATTGTCAGTGTTCCTCCATTCCATCAGACGGGCTGCAGCCAAAATTTTACTTGCTAAGTGTATTGGTCTCCTTAAAGGGACTCTCACTGATCAGGCAGCTCCAGCCTCAGAAGTCAGGGACTGGAGCAGTTGGTGGAGAAAGAGTTTCTCCTCCAGCTGAGATTTTGGTGGGCGTGGCTGCTGTTCAGGAAGATGCAGATTCCTCTCTGGCTCCACGAATGGCAAGCACCCCTCTTCCTGGGGATGCAGCTCAGCTGGTACCGCTATGCTAAGTTACTGAACAAACAGTGATGATTGAAAGGGCAGTTGGTCCAGGACATGCTTCAGCATCAGGCAGCTCCTACAGTTCTCTATCTTGCTGATAGGAAAATAAGTTGGTCCAACCTCTCTATGAAGGCCAGTTTGGCAATATCCATCATAAAAATGCACACACCCTCTAGTAAGAGATTCCAGTTCTCGGAATTTACCCTACATATATACTTACATGTGAGAGGAAAAAAAAAAAAAGTTTCAGACTATTCATTGCAACAAAAGACTGGAAATCCAAAAGTCCATCCATAGTGAACTAGCTAAATAAAGTACAAACCACAGGATATTATGCAGTTGTAAAAAACAATGAGTAGGCACTTTACTAATATGGAATGATCTTCATGATATATGGTTAAGTAATAAAAGTAATGTGCAGATGTGTTTACAAAGGAGGCTGCCATTATTCTTAAAAAGAAAAACTCTGCGTTTGTATTCTCTTGGATACAAACAGAAAAATCTCTGGAAGGGTGCATAAAGTGGTTGCCTCTATAAAAAATTTGGTGGGGGGGGGATGTAGGAAAAGGATTTTTCACTTATACAACTATGCCTTTTGAGCCTTACACCATTTTTAAGTTTCCCCATTAAAAAAAAATAAAAGGGGCGCCTGGGTGGCTCAGTTGGTTAAGCGACTGCCTTCGGCTCAGGTCATGATCCTGGAGTCCCAGGATCGAGTCCCGCATCGGGCTCCCTGCTCGGCAGGGAGCCTGCTTCTCCCTCTGACCCTCCCCCCTCTCATGTGCTCTCTGTCTCTCTCATTCTCTCTGTCTCAAATAAATAAATAAAATCTTAAAAAAAAA
>NW_027779017.1:0-291 GCF_054177405.1 Leptonychotes weddellii | reverse complement strand
TTAAATAAATAAATGCTTTTAAGAAACATGAAAAGCTTGAGGTCATCTACTTTAAATTTTAAAGCAGAATGAGGTCTTTATTCCTAGACAACCAATTGAGGCCCTGCACTAGCCTAAATGGATAATGTACCACTATCATTAATAAGAGGAGTGTTAGGAACACAGGCTATAGAATCAGACTATCTGGTTTGAATCCCACTGCTACCTCTCACTAGCTATGTGACCTTGGACAAGTTACCTTATTACTTGATCTTTATTACCTGATCTGAATTATGAAAATAATGACAGTAC
>NW_027779016.1:0-291 GCF_054177405.1 Leptonychotes weddellii | reverse complement strand
GGGTGGCTCAGTTGGTTAAGCAACTGCCTTCGGCTCAGGTCATGATCCTGGAGTCCCGGGATCGAGTCCCGCATCGGGCTCCCTGCTCGGCAGGGAGTCTGCTTCTCCCTCTGACCCTCCTCCCTCTCATGCTCTCTGTCTCTCATTCTCTCTCTCTCAAATAAATAAATAAAATCTTTAAAAAAAAAAAAAAAAGAAAGTGTTACGTCCAGGCTACACACAATACCAGAAATCAGGTAGAAGGTCTAAGTGGGTTTTCTGTGAGAGATAAGCTGGGAATCTGGGTCTCAA
>NW_027779015.1:0-291 GCF_054177405.1 Leptonychotes weddellii | reverse complement strand
CTTGCAGCTTCCTTTATGTGCACGCTGCACGGCTCGGGGACCAGGCCTCAGGCTGCAAGCCCCAGGGCTGCCCCCGCTTGGGGCCACGGGTCCGTTGTGTAACCTTGGGCCACCCTCCCTGCACTCTGATTCGGTGACTTCATCTGCAGATCGGGGGTGAATGTCCATGTATTGTTACTGAGGGGATGTAAAAAACACAGATGACTTCAGAGTCTGCTGGAAATAGGAAACAGGAAAGACCATAGGCGAGAACAGGACAACGAACTGCTCAGAGACAAATGCAGACAGTCC
>NW_027779014.1:0-291 GCF_054177405.1 Leptonychotes weddellii | reverse complement strand
GTGCCATACTTTTAACTAGAGTTTTGCAAGGCTTTTTAAAATGTTGATGCTGGATTTTAGAATGCATTAACATCATTATCTTCTTAAACAAAGAATATATTGTTAACTGCTCATGATGACTAGAATATTATCATTATCATCATTATGATACTATTACCCTACAGTGATAGAGCTTTGCATTTTGTTGTTTTTTTTTTTTTTTTAAAGATTTTATTTATTTATTTGAGAGAGAGAATGAGAGAGAGAGCACATGAGAGGGGGGAGGGTCAGAGGGAGAAGCAGACTCCCTGC
>NW_027779013.1:0-291 GCF_054177405.1 Leptonychotes weddellii | reverse complement strand
TGGGGAGTCTGTTTCTCCCTCTCCCTCTGCCTGCTGCTCCCCCAGCTTGTGCTCTCTCTCTCTCTCTGTCAAATAAATAAATAAAATCTTTAAAAAAAAAATCAAAAGTGCATACAATCCTCATAAACAACTGTTAGGTACTCTGTAATTTTGTAAAATTACCTATTATGGGAATTCTTGGATTTTTTTTTTAATTAAATAAACAGTATTGCAAAAGTTTCCAATAAGCAGTCATTATCCATTTCCTCTCTTTGCCCAGAAATTATCATAATTAGTGTGAGATATTCCATA
>NW_027779012.1:0-291 GCF_054177405.1 Leptonychotes weddellii | reverse complement strand
CAGGGTGCTGAATAACCTGGAAGGATTTCCCCTCCAAACTCCAAGTAATGGGATGCCTGGATGGCTTAGTCAGTTAAGCATCTGCCTGCTTAGCTCAGCAGGATCCTGCATCTCCTTCTGCCTGCCGCTCCCCCTGCTTGTGCTCTCTCTTTCTCCCTCTCTCTGACAAATAAATAAATAAAATCTTTTTTTTTTTTTTAAGATTTTATTTATTTATTTGACAGAGAGAGACAGCGAGAGAGGGAACACAAGCAGGGGGAGTGGGAGAGGGAGAAGCAGGCTCCTGGCTGA
>NW_027779011.1:0-291 GCF_054177405.1 Leptonychotes weddellii | reverse complement strand
ACTGTCCAGGCAGGGATGGACCGTCCAGTCTGACCCTCATTCACACACAGGGAGACTGGGGTCCGGGGCCTAACTTGCTCAGGCCGCCGCACTGGCTGAGCAGAGCGTGGGTCAGATCGAAGTCCCATGCCTGTCTCCCATCCTCGGCCCCGCCAAGGCTTTAGGGCAGGAAGAACGAAGAACTCGACAGCCCCTCACCGAGGGGGACCCGTGTGGTGTCGGAGCTGTGGGTTATGTAGCTGACAGCCTGATAACTTGGGAGACAGCTTCGTGAGTGGATAAATTCAGGGG
>NW_027779010.1:0-291 GCF_054177405.1 Leptonychotes weddellii | reverse complement strand
GTAAGTACAAATGCGTACTGAATTTTTTCAAAGGCTTTCTTGGCATCCGTGGAGATAACCATATAATTATTTTTCTCCTTCAGCTTGTTAATGTGATCAATTTTAATAGTAGATTTCCTACTACTGAGTCATCTTTGAATAGCTGGTATAGAATTTCTTCTCACTGTAGTACTGATTTAGCTCTATAGTTTGGGGAAGTTCTAATTTTTCTTTTTCTTGATTTCATTTTCTTTCTTTTTTTTTTTTGAATTTTTTTTTTATTCTTATGTTAATCCCCATACATTACATCAT
>NW_027779009.1:0-291 GCF_054177405.1 Leptonychotes weddellii | reverse complement strand
TAGATGTGGGCATAGAGTTATTTATAGTATGTTTGTTATTCTTTTCATGTCCATAGTATCTGTATTGATGTCTTTTTAAATTTTATTATGTTAGTCACCATACAATACGTCATTAGTTTTTGATGTGGTGATCCACGATTCATGGTTTTCGTTTGCATCTGATTATATTTGCTTGGGCCCATTTCTTAGCTCTTTATTCTATTCCAGTGGTCTGTTCATCTGTTCTTTTTCCAATACTACACCATCTTGAATACTGCAGCTTTAGATAGTAAACTTAGAAGTTGATTAAAG
>NW_027779008.1:0-291 GCF_054177405.1 Leptonychotes weddellii | reverse complement strand
GGGTCCCAGAATTCTCCAGCAATCAAAGCTCCCAGGTGTCTCTTATTGAAGGATACCTCGGCCCACCTACCCAGCCTGTCTTGTCAAAGCCATCCATTATCTACACCTCTGCTTTTAGGAGGAATATATGCATATGTGTAGGTTAGGGCTTGGGATTAGGCAAATGCCGTGGACCTCCAAGAGCCCACTCTTGAGACACCTGACCAGTTCCA
Organism: Leptonychotes weddellii; assembly: GCF_054177405.1. Taxonomy (NCBI): domain Eukaryota; kingdom Metazoa; phylum Chordata; class Mammalia; order Carnivora; family Phocidae; genus Leptonychotes; species Leptonychotes weddellii. The sequence continues at coordinate 79 of NW_027779008.1, read as the reverse complement.
GATCCCTGATCTCTGGAGCCTGCCTATGAATAGTATGCACCCCATCAGCAGAACTTTAGGCAGCTGGGTTCCTCCATGC
>NW_027779007.1:0-3596 GCF_054177405.1 Leptonychotes weddellii | reverse complement strand
GGTGGGAATGCAAGTTGGTACAGCCACTTTGGAAAATAGTGTGGAGGTTCCTCAGAAATTTAAAAATAGAGCTACCCTATGACCCAGCAATTGCACTCCTGGGTACTGACCCCAAAGTCACAGATGTAGTGAAATAAGGGCCATATGCACCCCAATGTTCATAGCAGCAATGTCTGCAATAGCCAAACTGTGGAAAGAGCCTAGATGCCCTTCAACAGATGAATGGATAAAGAAGATGTGGTCCATATATACAATAGAATATTACTCAGCCATCAGAAAGGATGAATACCCAACTTTTACATCAACATGGATGGGACTGGAGGAGGTTATGCTAAGTGAAATAAGTCAAGCAAAGAAAATCAATTATCATATGGTTTCACTTATTTGTGGAACATAGGAATAGCATGGAGGACATTAGGAGAAGGAGGGGAAAAATGAAGGGGGGGACATGGGAGGGAGAGATGAACGATGAGAGACTGTGGACTCTCTGAGAAACAAACTGAGGGTTTTAGAGGGGAGGTGGGTGGGAGGAATGGGTTAGCCCGGTGTTGGGTATTAAGGAGGGCACATACTGCATGGAGCACTGTGTGTTATACGAAAACAATGAATCATGGATCACTACATCAAAAACTAATGAAGTATTGTATGGTGACTAACATAACATAATAAAATAAAATTTAAAAAATAAATAAAAGTAAAGACTCAGGACACCTGGGTGGCTCAGTCAAAAAAAAAAAAAAAAGAAAATGTGTAAAAGACATGAACACATATCTCACTGAAGAAGATATACAGATAACAAATGAGCATATGAAAAGATGTTCAACAGGGGCATCTGGGTGGCTCATGATTTAGGCTCAGGTCATGATCTCATGGGTTGTAAGATTGAGCCCCTACATCTGGCTCCAGCTCAGCGGGGAGTATGCTTGAAGATTCTGTCCCTCTGCTCCTCCTCCCCTAAAATAAAAAAATAAATCTAAAAAAAAAAGAAAAAATAAATAAAATAAAAACATTTTTCATCAGTTGATGGACACAAGGGTGCCTGGAGGAGTATACGACTTGATCTTGGGGTTGTGAGTCCAAGCCCCATGTTGCGTGTACAGATTACTAAAAAAATAAAAATAAAATAAACATTATTCAATTGTTTGTTTCTGGTTATATAAATACAATTAATTTTTATAGATTTCGTGTTCAGCTACCTTGCTAAACTATCTTATTTATCCTAATGATTTATCTGTAGTTTCTTTTGCATATTCTGGTATACTATATTATCTGTGAATAATGATAACTTTGTCTCTTCCTTTTCAATCCTTATGCATTTTATTTTATTTAAATTTTTTGTCTATTTAGGCTAGGTTCTTCAGTGGCAAATAGAAGTGGTAATAATGGGCAATGTTTGTCTTGTTTATGATTTTAAAGGGAATGTCTTCATTTTTTGATGAACTAGTCTACTCTTTTCCAAAGAATTTTTGCAGATACCCTTTATCAGGTTCAGAAGCTTCCTTCTACTTTTAGTTTTCTAAGAATTTTTCTTATAAATGGATGTGGAATTTTATCAAGTCCTTTCTACATCTATTGAGATGATCATTTGGTTTTTCTTTTTAAATATTTGATACAGTGAATTACCTTACAGTTGTTCCCCCTTATCTCTGGGGGTTACATTCCAATACCAGCAGCAGATGTGTGAAACTGCAGATAGTACCAAACCCTAGATATACTATGTTTTTCCTATACATATATACTTATGATAAAGTTTAATTTATAAATCAGGCACAGTAAGAGATTAACAATAACTAATAACAAAATAGAACAATTGTAACAATATACTATAATAAAGATATGTGAATGTGGTCTCTCTCACAATATCTTCCTGTACTGTACTCACCTTTCTTCTTCTTGTGATGATGTGAGATGATAAAATGCCTGTGTGATCAGGTGAAGTGAGGTGAATGACATAGGCATTGTGATGTAGTATTGGATTACTATTGACTTTCTGACGATACATCAGAAGGAGGAACATCTGCTTCTGGACAGTGGTTGACTATGGGTAACTGAAAGTACAGAAAGTGAAACTGCAGGTAAGGGTGCGTTACTATATTTGGCATAAAAATAGCAAGATTTTTACTCCTTGAATAAATACCTTTTTTCTATGATATGCTAATTTTTAATCTTTTATATTTTGAAGATTTCATATATTTATTTGAGAGAGAGAGAGAGAGAAGGGGGAGGGGCAGAGGGAGAAGGAGAGAGAGTCTTTTTTTTTAATTTTATTTTATTATGTTATGTTAGTCACCACACATCATTAGTTTTTGATGTAGTGTTCCATGATTCACTGTTTGTGTATAACACCAAGTGCTCCATTCAATAGGTGCCCTCTTTAATACCCATGACTGGGCTATCCCATCCCCCACCCTTCTCCCCTCTAAAACCCTCAGTTTGTTTCTCAGAGTCCATAGACTCTCATGGTTCGTCTCCCCCTCCGATTTCCCTCCCCTTCATTTTTCCCTTCCTGCTATTTTCTTCTTCTTCTTTCCTCCTCCTCCTCCTTCTTCTTCTTCTTCTTCTTCATTTTCTAACATATAATGTATTATTTGTTCAGAGGTACAGGTCTGTGATTCATCAGTCTTACACAATTCACAGCGCTCACCATAGCACATACCCTCCCCAATGTCCATCACCCAGCCACCCCATCCCTCCCACCCCCCACCACTCCAGCAACCCTCAGTTTGTTTTCTGTGATTAAGAACTCCTCATATCAGTGAGATCATATGATACTTGTTTTTCTCTGATTTACTTATTTCGCTTAGCATAATACCCTCTAGTTCCATCCTCATCATTGCAAATGGCAAGATTTCGTTTTTTTGATGGCTGCATAATATTCCATTGTATATATATACCACATCTTCTTTATCCATTCATCTGTTGATGGACATCTAGGCTCTTTCCATAGTTTGGCTATTGTGGACATTGCTGCTATAAACATTGGGTTGCACGTACCCCTTCTGATCACTACATTTGTATCTTTGGGGTAAATACCCAGTAGTGCAGTTGCTGGGTCGTAGGGTAGCTCTATTTTCAACTTTTTGAGGAACCTCCATACTGTTTTCCAGAGTGGCTGCACCAGCTTGCATTCCCACCAACAGTGTAGGAGGGTTCCCCTTTCTTCACATCCTCGCCAACATCTCTTGTTTCCTGACTTATTAATTTTAGCCATTCAGACTGGTGTGAGGTGGTATTTCGTTGAGGTTTTGATTTGGATTTCCCTGATGCTGAGGGATGTTGAGCACTTTTTCATGTGTCTGTTGGCCATTTGGATGTCTTCTTTGGAGAAATGTCTGTTCACATCTTCTGCCCATTTCTTGATTGGATCATTTGTTCTTTGGGTGTTGAGTTTGATAAGTTCTTTATAGATTTTGGATACTAGACCTTTATCTGATATGTCATTTGCAAATATCTTCTCCCATTCTGTCGGTTGTCTTTTGGTTTTGTTGACTGTTTCCTTTGCTGTGCAAAAGTTTTTTATCTTGATGAGGTCCCAATAGTTCATTTTTGCCTTTGCTTCCCTTGCCTTTGGCGATGTTTCTAGGAAGAAGTTGTTG
>NW_027779006.1:0-291 GCF_054177405.1 Leptonychotes weddellii | reverse complement strand
TGGAGGCGGGAGTGAAAGGCAGGGTCCATTGGGCCCCTGCGTGGGGCTGCTGGGGAGACGGCTGGCTGTGTGGGCCGGAGCAGAATGAGGGTGGGTCCTGGAAGGAGCTTGGTGTCGGGGCCTGGCCTGGGAGGTGCGGGGCTGAGGCAGCTCACAGCCTGGTGGAGGGGGTTCTCCGTGGGTGTGGCAGCCCTGTCCCCACCCAAGCCCATGGGCGGGGCCTGCACTGCGTTCCGGGGCGGACGGTGAAGCAAGGCCCTCAGACACTGCGAAGGTGTCACAGACGTGGGC
>NW_027779005.1:0-291 GCF_054177405.1 Leptonychotes weddellii | reverse complement strand
AGAACTGTGTTTTCCAGGCACTGTCTGGTTCTGACTCCTCCCTTCCCCTCCCCGCAGGACAGAGGTCTTCCTCCCAGCTCACAAAGTCAACGTCTGTTAAGTACTTTCCATTTACCAAGCACGACATTGAATACTTATCTCATTAGACACAACTATCCTCTGAAGCAGGCCTTGTTTTCCTTTTTCCTGAATAAAGTGAAGCTTGGAGGTCAAGTCTCTTGGCCCAATGACCCAAAAAAAACCACTGGGTTTTACAGATGCAAACCCAGGCCTGTCTGAAATCAGGGTCCC
>NW_027779004.1:0-291 GCF_054177405.1 Leptonychotes weddellii | reverse complement strand
TATAGTTGCTCCTAAAAAAATCGCTCAGATAAAGATTAGGAGTACAGATAGATCCGGAACCCTTAAAACAGAGATTCTCCGTAGAGGTTGGGTTTTTTTTTGAATTTGCAGGTGTATTTTTTTTTTTTTTAAATCATTCCATGCTTTTGGCATAGGAAGCATTATTAGCCAGCCATGCTACACATCCTATAATACACGCACCAGGTCAAGACTTCAAAGAATTGTCTTCCATCATTTATGACCTTCAAAGTCCTACAAGATGTTAGTATGGGCAAACATTGTTTATAATCA
>NW_027779003.1:0-291 GCF_054177405.1 Leptonychotes weddellii | reverse complement strand
GGATTAACATAACAATAAAAAGATTAAAAAAAAACTAATGATGTAATGTATGGTGATTAACATACATAATAAATAAATAAATGAGAAGTATCGTTGAAAATCTTGGTTTTAGTCTTACAGGATACACATCAGTCTGTGCTGATTATCCTGAATCCAATTATTACATTTAAATATAACTAGGAAAAACCTCCCCATAAAAAGTTAATTTGGCCTGCTGTTTTTAACTTGTCTGAGAGTAAGACTCACCTATATGTAAAATCTTAATTTGTATTTTCCCTTTTTATCTATATT
>NW_027779002.1:0-291 GCF_054177405.1 Leptonychotes weddellii | reverse complement strand
TGAGAGGCCTGATTTGGATGAAGCAGCAGTTAGCAACCTGCAGTGAGTGTCTAGATTCAGGCGGGAGATGTGTCAGCCCCTCCGCCAGCACGTCTTGCCCCCTGCTCTCCATCCCCTGCTGCAGAAGGCAGGACAAAAGCCAACTGCAGACTCAAGTTTGGCACCTCGACCTCCCCCCTTTTTTTTAAGTCATCACATTTTAATTTTTTTCTATGTAGTGGTTCTTTTTAGATTAAATTTTTTTTTATTATGTTCAGTTAGCTACCGTATAGTCCATCATTAGTTTTTGAT
>NW_027779001.1:0-291 GCF_054177405.1 Leptonychotes weddellii | reverse complement strand
AAAAAAAGATACACACAGTCTCTGCTCTCATAGAATTTGTCATCTGTGGGGGAGACAAATAAACAGCTAACTAAGTGAGGGCAATCATTTCTGATACTGATGTGCGCTGTAAAGAATAAAACCGGGTGTCACAGTGGAGAATGTCTGGGGTGGGGTGGTCAGGGAAAGCCTCTGAGGAAATGGCGTATGAGCTGAAATCCGAAAGAAGCAAAGAACCAATCATTCAAAGAGCAAGGAGAATAGGGTTTCAAGTAGAGGAAAGAGCAAGTGCAAAGGGCCTGAGGCAGGAAT
>NW_027779000.1:0-291 GCF_054177405.1 Leptonychotes weddellii | reverse complement strand
GGGACATCTCTAGACAGAATTGACCTGACACCTTCCTGGTCGCCTGGCTCTAGCCACACCCTCCTCCAGGGGAGGCCTTCCTAGCGCACAGATCCCTCTGGACCCCGAACAAAGCATCTGTGACAGCCGGAGGTGCCATCATAGGGACTGTGACAAGGCCCTCCAGACACGCACCCACGCGTGTGCTCGGCCTGGTCCAGCACATGCTTGCTGTGTGTTTGTAAGATTTCTTTTATTTCCCCGGCAATCTGCTCTTCTGATCCTAAGAGGCCCCCGCGTTGATCCCTGTTA
>NW_027778999.1:0-291 GCF_054177405.1 Leptonychotes weddellii | reverse complement strand
CAGGGAAGGCTTTACGGAGGAGACAAATGGGTGGATTTGAGGCACTATTTTAGAGACAGAATGAACCTTGGTGACTGGTTACCTTTCACCTTTTTTTTTTTTTTTTAATATATTATTTATTTAAGAGAGAGAGAAGCAGACTCCCTGCTGAGCAGGGAGCCCCGATGCAGGGCTCTATCCCAGGACCCTGGGATCATGCTCTGAGCCAAAGGCAGATGCTTAACCCACTGAGCCACCCAGGCGCCCACCTTTCATCTTACCAAGTGGGAAATGAATGGTCAGCCAGCAGTG
>NW_027778998.1:0-291 GCF_054177405.1 Leptonychotes weddellii | reverse complement strand
TTTTTTTTTTTTTTTAAGAGGAAGAAACTGAGATATGATCAGTTTGTTTTTTTGTTTTGTTTTGTTTTGTTTTATGACACAGAAGTTAAATTAAAATTATACCTCAGGACAGCTGCTATGTTGGTGGAATCTTTATCTCTTAGTATCAGTTCATTTTTTTTTTTAAAGATTTTGTTTATTTATTTATTTGAGAGAGAATGAGATAGAGAGAGAGAGAGCATAAGAGGGGGGAGGGTCAGAGGGAGAAGCAGACTCCCTGCTGAGCAGGGAGCCCGATGTGGGACTCGATCC
>NW_027778997.1:0-291 GCF_054177405.1 Leptonychotes weddellii | reverse complement strand
TTTTTTTTTTTAATGTGGCGTAGGTCACGTTCTCCAAACTCTCTAGAATAAAGATGGAAAGTCCAAAATAGGGTTGTGTGAGTCTACTCAACGTTTGCCATCAATGCAAGTGAGCCAGTAAGAACCCTTTGGGAGCATGCGATGTGCTCCCAGACCTGGCCACTGCTGTGATAACATCAGTGGACGCCCCCGTGTTCCAGGCCCCAGGCCAGGGGCGGAGGCCAAATTAATTCCTGAAGACTTGTGCACATGTGGGTGAAGCGTACACAGGAACTCTCTGTACTCTCTTTG
>NW_027778996.1:0-3597 GCF_054177405.1 Leptonychotes weddellii | reverse complement strand
CTCCCCTCTAGAACCCTGTTAGTTTTTCAGAGTCCATCGTCTCTCATGGTTCATCTCCCCCTCCGATTTCCCCCCCTTCATTCTTCCCCTCCTGCTACCTTCTTCTTCTTCTTCTTTTTTTTTTTCTTAACATATATTGCATTATTTGTATAACATTTGCATTTTCAAAGGAGTTTGCAAAATGTCATATATTCTAAAGCCAGGAATAGTCCGGGCCATGCTTATCTGGGAAAGAATGCTTTTACAGCAGTCGCCTGTGCTACGGGACCCCCTCTCCTTGAACCCAGGCAGGCAGTCTTAAGTCTGGCCAGCGTGAAACTATAGGGATAATGACATTTAACAGACCTAATCAGATTTTCTCAAATTGAAGGCGAGATAGAGAAGGCTGGACAGTTGGTAGTGAGGACAGAAATGGAGACTAGCTAAGCCTTAAAATTAGACAAAACAGATTCACAGACTGGGCTATAAAGGTACAACAGAACAGACTTTCCCTCAAAACTGCCATAATTCATTCAATTTCATTTATGGGGCTGAGATTTCCTATAATTTTCTTCCAGGCCTGGCCACAAGCTCCCTCTTTCCCTTATATTTACTTTCAGCCTTATAATAAAGCTCGCATCATATAAGTAAACTTAAGTGAATGCCTATTTTTGCAGTCAGGAGTCTAATGCAGAAATGATCTTATTTGATTTGATTCTCCCAACAACCTTTTTATATAGGAAGAATGGATAGTAGCTTCTCAACTCGACCAAATTCTGGCTTTCTCCCTCATTATATCCTAAATACTGGTACTGCAAGAGAATTCTTTCTAAATCAGATTTGATTATGTCATGCTTTCAAAAGCCTTCAATGGTTCCCTTCCACCTACAGAATAAAGTCCAAACTGTGGAGAAGGGCAAAGTCCTATTCCAGCATCATCCCTTATTCTTCCCTTCTCCCATGCTTCCGACCACGTGTGTGGTAGGATGGACAACCTGCCCACAACAAAATGAAGCCCTTTTACAGCTCTGTGTTTTTGCTCATATTGGTGGTTCCATTTGCTTGGTATTTGCTTCCCCAGTTTATATAAGCCCAAATCTGGTCCATATATTTTCTTTAACTTACTTCTTACAACTGAAGTATAGTCGATATATACAGTATTGTTTTTAGTTTCAAGTGTACAATATAGCGACTTGACATTTATATACATTACAAAATGCCCACCACAAAAAGGGCAGTTATCTGTTACCATACAAAGTTATTACAACATTACTGACTATATTCCTAATCCTATACTTTATATCCTCATGACTTACTTATTTTATAAATGGTAGTTCATACTGCATAAACCCCTTCATCTGTTCTCCCCATCCAACCCATCCCTCCTCCCATCTGGCAACCATCAGTTTGTTCCCTGTATTTGTGAGTCTGTTTCTGTTAAGTTTATTCATTTGTTCTGTTTTTTAGATTCCACTTTTAAGTGAAATTGTATGGTATTTATCTTTCTCCATCTGATTTATCTCACTAATACCCTCTAGGTCCATCCATGTTGTTGCAAATGGCAAGATTTCATTCTTTTTATGGCCCAAGTAATAGTCCATTGTGTGTGTGTGTGTGTGTGTGTGTGTGTGCCAAACCTTCTTTATCTGTTCATCTATTGATGGATACTTAGGTTGCTTCTGTATCTTGCCTATTGTAAATAATGCACAGTAAACATAGGAGTGCATATTACTGTTTGCATTTTCTTTGGATAAATACCCAGACATGGAATTGCTGGATCATATATATGGTATTTCTATTTTTAATTTTTGAAGGTACTTCTGTACTGTTATTCACAGTAGCTGCACAAATTTATATTTCTATCAATAGTGCATGAGGGTTACTTTTTCTCCACATCCAAGCCAACATTTGTTATTTTTTGTCTGTTTGGTAATAGCCATACTGACAGGTGTGAGATGATACCTTTTGGTTTTGATTTGCATTTCATTTCCCTGATGATTAATGATGTTGAGCATGTTTTCATGTGTCTGTTGGCCGTCTGTAGGTCTTCTTTGGAAAAATGTCTACTTAGGTCTTCTGCCCATTTTTTAATTTGATTTTTTTAATTGTATGAATTCTTTATGTATTTTGGATATTAACCCCTTACTGGATATATCATTTGCAAATATCTTCTCCCATTCAGTAGTTTGCCTTTACATTTTGTTGATGGTTTTCTTTGCTGTGCTGTTCATATAGTCCCAACAGTTTATTTTTGCTTTTGTTGCCTTTGCCTGGGGAGATAGATCTAAAAAAATGTTGCTAAAACTGATATCCAAGAGTTTACCACTTGTTTTAGGAGTTTTATGGTTTCAGGTCTTACATTTAGGTCTTTATTTTAAGTTTATTTTTTGTATATGGGTTAATAAAGTAGTCGAGTTTAGTCTTTTCCATGTAACTATCCAGTTTACCCAACACCATTTATTAGAAAGACTGTCTTTTCCCCATTGTATATTCTTGCTAGCTTTGTCATAGGTTAATTAACCATAGAAGTGTGGGTTTAGGGGTCCCTGGGTGGCTCAGTTAAGTATCTGCCTTCAGCTCAGGTCATGATCTCAGGGTTCTGGGATTGAGCCCCACATGTGGCTCCCTGCTCAGTGGGGAGTCCACTTCTCCCTCGTCTGTCCCTCCTGGTCATGCTCACTCTTTCTCAAATAAATAAATAAAATCTTTTTTTTTTTTTATTCTTATGTTAATCCCCATACATTACATCATTAGTTCTAGATGAAGTGTTCCATGATTCATTGTTCGTGCACAACACCCAGTGCTCCATGCAGAAATAAAATCTTTTTTTAAAAAAAGAAGTGTGGATTTACTTTTGGGCTCTCTATTGTTCCATTGATCTATGTGTTTATTTTAGTGCCAGTACCATACTTTTTTGATTACTATAGCTTTGTAGTATAATTTGAAATCTGGGAGTGTGATACTTCCTGCTTTGTTCTTTTTTAAGATTGTTTTGGCTATTCAGATTAGTTTGTTTGTTTGTTTTTGTGGTTCCATACAAATTTTAGGATTATTTGTTTTACTTCTGAGAAAAATGCTATTGGTACATTAAGAAAGATTGCATTGAATCTGTATAATGCTTTGGGTAATATGGACATTTTAACAATATTAATTTTCCAATCCATGAATATGGTATATCTTTCCATTTACTTGTGTCATCTTCAATTTCTTTCATGAACATCTTATAGTTTTTAAGAGTATAGGTCTTTCACTTCTTCTGTTAAATTTATTCCTAAGTATTTTTTTAAATGCAATTATAAGTGGGTTAGTTTTCCTAATTTCTCTGGCTGCTAGTTAGTGTATAGAAACACAACAGATTTCTGTATATTAATTTTGTATCCTGTAACTTTACTGAATTTATTAGTTCTTAGTTTTTTTGGTGGAGTCGTTACAGTTTTCAATATGTAGTATGTTAGCTGCAGTAGTGAGTTTTACCTCTTGCTTACCAATTTAGATGCTTTTTTTTCATCTGATTACTGTGGCTAGGACTTTCAGTACTATGTGGAATAATAGTGGTTAGAGTGGGTATCCTTGTCTTGTTCCTGACCTTAGATGAAAAGCTTCAAGCTTTTCACCATT
>NW_027778995.1:0-291 GCF_054177405.1 Leptonychotes weddellii | reverse complement strand
AAAGAGGTAAACTGAGGCAAGCTCCACCGACCAGACCCTGAGCTCATTTGGGAACAGCGGAGGGATTGCAGCTGGGGAGACGGGCGCTGTAGCGAGCGGCCAGGAGCCCATGGAAGGCCCGGGACGGCTGCACGCACGGGCGGGAGTGCAAAGAGGGGGCGTCCAGCCTAAGTCCCAGCAGTGAGTGAGTTCCCTGGCTTGAGGATGGAGACCGACCCGTGGCGGGCACGCGTTGGTCAGGGGGTAAGTGCGGTTTTCTCTAAGTCCGGCGTTTTCGGGAAATCAGTCTGT
>NW_027778994.1:0-291 GCF_054177405.1 Leptonychotes weddellii | reverse complement strand
TAAATACGTGAAGCTTTGCATGGGAAGGTGTGGCATGGTAGGAATTTGTGTGGCCAGTACCACATCAGAAATAAGGTTTGAAGGAGCATTTAAAACCATTGGAAACCATCTTGTACAACAGACTGGGCCAGTACCTTTCCACAGTGGGAGTCCACAAACGTTCCTACCTCAAGGCCATTCCTGCCACATATGTAAGGCAGTTTAGTATTTGAAAGTCATTTTACACTGTCTTCTCTCAAGACTTGTTCTACTTTTATGGTGTATGAGAAGCAAATTCTGATTTAATTGACA
>NW_027778993.1:0-291 GCF_054177405.1 Leptonychotes weddellii | reverse complement strand
CACATATGGTAAGTGCTTACCAGCACACCTTTTTGCCATTCATTTCTTGGGGGAAGCTCATCCTTGAGTAACTGGGTTGGATGCAGTGCTCCTGAATACAGTGTTGCCTGAGCTCTTCCATGTTTCAAACGGTTTATATCCTTAATCCCTGAAGGGTACATTGACTGGATATAAAGTTTTGGCTCATACTGTTTTTTTTCTTTGTGTTTCTTGAAGAAAATGTTTTCCACAATCACCTTATAATATATGCTACCTTCGAGAAGTCCTTTGCCAATCATATTTTCTTACCTT
>NW_027778992.1:0-291 GCF_054177405.1 Leptonychotes weddellii | reverse complement strand
AAAAAAAAAAAGTTTAAAACTAATATATGAATTCAATAAAGTTGAAGGACACAAAATCCATATACAAAAATCAGTTGTGTTTCTACACTCATGTAATGAACTAGCAGAAAGAGAAATTGAGAAAATAATCCCATTTACAATTACATCAAAAAGAATAAAATACCTAGGAATAAATTTAACCAAGGAGGTGAGAGACAATACACCAAAAACTATAAGACATCGATGAAAGAAATTAAAGACACAAATAAATGGAAAAATATTCTGTGTTCATGGATCAGAAGAATTACTAAT
>NW_027778991.1:0-291 GCF_054177405.1 Leptonychotes weddellii | reverse complement strand
ACCCTGTGGGGTAGGTATTGTCTCCATATACAGATTTGCTTATATATGGGTGATGAAACTGGGGCTTCTTGAATATCAGTAACCTGCAAAGAGTCACACATCCAGTAACTGTCAAAGTTAAGACGGGAGCCAGATCTGCCTGATGGCCCTGAATTAAATGTCCTTAACCATCTCATTGCACTGCCTACCCTTATAGTTCAGATATCTGGTTTTAAAACCACTGTTTTGATGAATCGGGTCATTCTTGCACCTTGCAATGATGAAATATTGGTTGGACTCCTGGATTTTAAC
>NW_027778990.1:0-291 GCF_054177405.1 Leptonychotes weddellii | reverse complement strand
AAAAAAAAAAAAAAGAAGGTCAAGGTTCACAGGTTTATCAGCATCAGCAGGAGACGGACATGGGTGCTGGTGTTGTCACTCCTCCCATGTGAGGGGCCCCAGGGGAGCTCCATCCCATCATCTTTCAAACCTTCCTGACTACCTGGGATGCTGCTCACCTACATGGCACCTTTGTGCAAAGTAGAAAAAGGGGCTCCCTCTCGGTGGGAAAATTAACAAAAAGTAGCCCCTCTGAGCAGTCGCAGCATCATGGGTGAACCGCCTGGTGGGCACAAGGTGCTTCGTGGGAGG
>NW_027778989.1:0-291 GCF_054177405.1 Leptonychotes weddellii | reverse complement strand
TATAATGACTGTAAAAGGATGGTGATATCACTCCAATTAACAGATGAAGAAAGGAAAGCACAGAGAGCTTAAGTAAAGGGTCCCCAATTCCCATATATATATATATATATATATATATATATATCAGAATTAGGATTTTAACCAAGGTCTCTCTGACTCAGAAAAACAACAAAACTTCCATGAATGAATGAATGAATGATGTTAAGGGAGAATGTTTAATAAGAAAGTAGATTCATAGAATTCAGAGAATACAAAGGAGTATCAGAGTATATGTAGGGTAACAGAAAAGAA
>NW_027778988.1:0-291 GCF_054177405.1 Leptonychotes weddellii | reverse complement strand
GTTGACTTGGTTATCTGAAACACACATAACACATCAATACACAACTAGCACATTAGCTTTCTTATTTGTATTAATTTTGGAAATTTATTTAGTACTTCTCAAGTTCAAGATGTATGATCAGTTGTCCATTTGTAACAAAGGCAAGTCTGAGAACTTGGCTTATATATGGATTTTTTTTGGTCCATTCCAATCTGGAAAGTATAATCTATTGTGATTTGTTTCTCCTAATGCAAAGAAATTCAGAGATGTTCATAATCAATTAATGAATTCACCTTCAGATTTCCAGAGCCA
>NW_027778987.1:0-291 GCF_054177405.1 Leptonychotes weddellii | reverse complement strand
AGCATTGGAGCAGAAAGATAGCCTATAAAACGTAAGAACTTTCCTATAGCCTGTTTTTTTTTTTTTTTAAAGATTTTATTTATTTATTTGACAGAGAGATAGCGAGAGCAGGAACACAAGCAGGGGGAGTGGGAGAGGGAGAAGCGGGCTTCCCGCCAAGCAGGGAGACCGATGTGGGGCTCGATCCCAGGACCCCGGGGCCATGACCTGAGCTGAAGGCAGACGCTGAACGACTGAGCCACCCAGGCGCCCCCTGTAGCCTGTTTTTTGATAGTAGCATATGGGAACTCT
>NW_027778986.1:0-291 GCF_054177405.1 Leptonychotes weddellii | reverse complement strand
CATCACGAAGCTGGGGGTATGCTCAACTTCACTGACCAGGCATGCTTAAATAATGTTTTACTGGGGAAAAAAGTATTATTGGATATGGGTTCTGATTTATACCAATCAACTACCAGTGTACTTACATCACATATAAACCAATAAATGCACATGGTAATCACTTCATTTTACAAAGGTCTTTCACGTATCACCTTAGCAAATCTTCTGAACAACTCAGTAAGGTGGCTTTTATTATGATTCCTGGTAAGAAGCTGAAGAAACTGAAGCACAGGCTGGGCGGAGCAAGATGGC
>NW_027778985.1:0-3597 GCF_054177405.1 Leptonychotes weddellii | reverse complement strand
TGCTGTTACCTTAGTGAAGAGTGTTCAAGATAAACAAATCGGTAATCTTGATGTAATAAGTAATCTCGAGACTCATATGATCCTTGGGCTTATAAATGTCTGGCTACTTGACATAACTTGAATCTTACGGTAGAGGCAGTCATCAAAATAAATGTCTGAGTGTCTACTATGCTAAGGACTGCATTAAACTCCTGAGTGCTGTGTGTGTGTGTGTGTGTGTGTGTGTGTGTGTACCTGCACATGCTCACTTCTGGCTCCCAATCTTCCCTGTCCTGGCATGTCTCCTGTTTGTAATAGGATCACTGATCCTCCCATCAAGGAGAGGAGTCTCTTTCTGCACCTCTTGAATCTGACCCAGGCCATGTGATATAAACAAATGTATGTAAATAAAGGTTTACAAGACTTCTGTGTATTGAGGCTTGCCCTCCCATTGGAGAATCCTGGATTGGCCATGTGAATGAGACAGGCGAGCCTGCCGGGTGTTGGGTTTGCTCCTGTCACCCCAGTTAATATTGGTCCAACACCAGACTAATAATTGAGGTCATCCTGGATGACTCAGTCTTGGTCAAACCAACCCAGCCCAGAAAAATCACCCAATTTACACACAGAGTTGTTGAGGAACAATAAATGTTTTAGCCGCTAAGTTGGGGTTTGGGATGACTTGTTACACAGCAGAAGCTAAGTGATACATGAATCTCTCATGAATATTTTCTTTTATTGCATTGTTACTACTAAGAGGCAGTGTTTGGTAGAAGCTGTGTGTAAGGGTTTTAGGGGCTTAACTTTCTGGGTTTAAAATCTGGCTTACACACTTCCTAGGTGTGTGACCTGTTAGCTTTGTGTCCATTTTCCTCATCTGTTGGGTGAGAAAATAAGAGTTTTGACCTCTTATGTTGCTGGGAGGATTAAGGGAGTTGATGGCTTGACAACTACACTGGATCTGACCTACTTTAGATGTTCAACGATGTTCTTCATCACTGTGCTGTGCTGGTCATTAGCGGTGGCCGTGGTGTGTCCTGCTCAGTAGACACTCATGGTTGTGTGACTTTCTGTGAGTCAGGGTTGGTTCTAAGGCCGATTCTGTTCTGTTCCTTTCACGCATTCACAGCTTATCTTGGGGAGAGAGTGTTCAGTCATGGGCACAAACACCGAAGGCAGCCAGTGAGGAGAAAGAAGTTACAAAAGAGAAAGGAAGGCCCCATCCCTAGGAGCCATGGAATTTTTCATCCCTGCAGCTACCCAGGAGTCAACAAAAGACAGAATAATGTTAGTCAGACTCCTCATCAAATGGGTGAGGAAACAAGGCCGAGCAGGTGAGGCGTCTTACTGAGCTCACTGGGGACACCAGGGCTGACTCCCAGGTGCCCCTCCTCTCAGCCTGGTGCACGTTGTCACCTACCCCTATGCCCCTTGCTGGGCCATCCTCTCTCAACCAGGCCTCAGGGACAGTAAATTGCAACTTGCTCCTCTTAAATTCCTAAAATCCTCAAACCTCCGTAGGCCGTGAGGAATTACGCCAGAACCAGCAAGCGAGGCCATGCTGGGGGGGGCGGGGAGGGGTAGGGCTAATCAATCAAGTGCTGTCATTCTGCACATTTCCCTTCCAACGTGGCTCTTGGAGGCAGCTTCTGACAGGGCAGGCCATTTTTGCTCATTCATTTCGCCCCATCTGGCTGGGCCTGAGCCTTTCTCCGTGTCCCCCGTCTTTGTTCTGTTCTCCAATTTTTTTTTTTTAAAGGTTTTATTTATTTATCTGATAGAGAGAGAGAGTGTGTGAGAGTACACACAGGGGGCAGAGGGAGAGGGAGAAGCAGGCTCCCCGCTGAGCAGGGAGCCTGATGCGGGGCTCGATCCCAGGACCCTGGGATCATGACCTGAGCCGAAGGCAGACACTTAACCAACTGAGCCACCCAGGTGCACGGCACCCCCCTCCCCATTTTAACACTATCTTCATCCCTGTGTGGACGTGGCCTTCAAGCTAGACACCCTCAAACTCCTGACTCACTGGCCTGCTTCCCCTCTACCTGAAATCTGTCTGTCGGCTTGGGGAGGAATACGGTGTTCCCTAGCAACACCTCTTTGCTGTGTCCCTCTGCACCCAGTTTCTTCGCCGGGGCCCTGGCTGCTGACCCACTGCCCTCGCTATCTGCAGGGCAACCCGGTTTTACTACAAATGCCTCCCGGGGTCCGTGCCCTGGGCATCTGGTGGCAGCTCCCTGGAGGGGGGCAGGGCCATGCAGGTGACACATCTGTCCCTGTGGATGTGAGCTGCCTGGGGTGCCACCTACTGGTAGCCCCTTTTGTGCAGACCTTGGAGTCCCCTTGGGTCGGCCACGCCTCCTGATGGGGCCTGGTCTGTGGGTTGTTAATCACGGGCCCTTTCCCATCATTAGGAAAGACACTAAATCAGGTTGGCTGATGGCCAAGGAGATGTTGACCCTTGCAGACCCAAGAGGGGAGGCCCACGCTCTCTTTAAGCTGTCAATCTTGTCTTTCTCTTGGAGCACAGAACTGACTTGAAAAAGGAGAACAAAGCACGAACAGACAAAAACAGCTAACACGGTGAGCTGAGGACCAGAGATGCCAGAAGAGGAGAGGAAAGTGGGCGGGGACAGGCTCATAAATGGCGCCTTTGTCTATTGGGGGCTTTTTAGTACTTTAGCTCTGAGCAAATAAAGAGTTTGCCTTCTAAGCATCAAACTCTAAATGGGCCTTGAAAATTCTAGAGGAATTTCTCTGGTCGTGGTTAGTCTCCGCTGTCCCCAGATTCTGCCGGCTTAAGGTCCTGAAGAATTTGAAGCTGATGTGTCCAATTGATAGGTCCTGGGCTCCAGCCAAAGCAGAGCACACTGGCAGTGCATCAAGACCCTGTCCTCCTGAGCGGGTGGGAGCCCAGGCCTGTTCTGGAGCCTGAGGCCAGCATATGAGCAGTGGTCTGCCCTGCTAGCTGGCTCTTTGCCTTGTCACTCGTGCAGATGGTCAGCTTATCTGAAGGCTTAGGCCTTTGCCCTGGTTCCTACTTTTTCCATTGCTTGCTAAGAGCACTGACAAGTAGCCTGAAACTTACTTGTCCCTTATCTGAGACTTGGGACCTGTTGCCTTTCCTCCCATCTGAAGGCTGGGCCTCTTCCTCAAGCCAGCTGGGCTGCCCAAACTGAAGGCCCTATTGCCAACGGACCCGTGGGCCAGAGATGGACCCACAGTGCAGCGCTTACCACAGCGTTCTCAGTCCTGACTGCGCTGGAGTCAGGTGGGGGGTATTTATTTATTTATTTATTTATTTATTTATTTATTTATTTTTTTAAGATTTTATTTATTTGCGAGAGAGAGAATGAGAGACAGAGAACAGGAGAGGGAGGAGGGTCAGAGGGAGAAGCAGACTCCCCGCCGAGCAGGGAGCCCGATGCGGGACTCGATCCCGGGACTCCAGGACCATGACCTGAGCCGAAGGCAGTCGCTTAACCAACTGAGCCACCCAGGCGCCCCGGTGGGGGGTATTTAAAAAGATACAAGGGCGGGTGCCTGGGTGGCTCAGTCCATTAAGCGACTGCCTTCGGCTCAGGTCATGATCCTGGAGTCCCTGGATGGAGTCCCGCA
>NW_027778984.1:0-13855 GCF_054177405.1 Leptonychotes weddellii | reverse complement strand
GTCTCTGGCTCAGGAACGTCTGTCCTTTGTCATATTGCTGTTGGAGACAAAACTATCAGAGTCTTCTGTGTCAACTGATAAACTTCCAAATGAATGGGACAGAAAAGTTTCTCAGAACCAGAATTGGGTCTTAATATCTTATCTTAATATGATTTAATATAATGTCAGGTCTGTAGGTAGCATGTCATGATGAAAGGAAGTCATGTAATGGCTACTTACGCCCACAATCAATTGCTTGGAACTTTTTGGGACCTGTTTTTAGAATAAGGACTGGAATAGATAAAATTAATTCAAACTGCTTTGCTTAAGAAATTTCCAGATTTCTGGAACTGGAGGGTGTTATGCTGAGCGAAATAAGTCAATCAGAGAAAGACATGTATCATAAGACCTCACTGATATGAGGAATTCTTAATCTCAGGAAACAAACTGAGGGTTGCTGGAGTGGGTGGGATGGGGCGGCTGGGTGATAGACACTGGGGAGGGTATGTGCTATGGTGAGCGCTGTGAATTATGCAAGACTGTTGAATCACAGATCTGTACCTCTGAAACAAATAATATATTATATGTTAAGGAAAAAAAAAAAGAAAAAGATAGCAGGAGGGGAAGAATGAAGGGGGGGAATCGGAGGGGGAGATGAACCATGAGAGACGATGGACTCTGAAAAACAAACTGAAGGTTCAGGAGGGGAGGGGGTTGGGAGGATGGGTTAGCCTGGTGATGGGTATTAAAGAGGGCACGTTCTGCATGGAGCACTGGGTGTTATGGACAAACAATGAATCATGGAACACTACATCAAAAATTAATGATGTAATGTATGGTGATTAATGTAACAATAAAAAATTAAAAAAAAAAAAGAAATTTCCAAATTTCCAGACAGGAATCAGCTGTCTTCATGAACAAAATCCAACTCAACAGTAAAAGCCAGATTAGCATAACTTGATGGAGACACTCCTATTAGTTGGACATTGTGGTGTTATAAAATGAAACATTCTAGTTAAATAGGGATAATTTAGAGCCAATCCCCAAGGAATCTGGAAAATCATCAGGCAGTTATTTTTAATTCTTTCCTTCCTCTCTCTCCCACCCTCTCTCCGTCCCCCACTCCCTTCCTTTCTTCTTCCCCTCCCCTCCTCCGCCTTCACCTCCTCCCTCTCTTTCTCCTCCTCCTCCCTCTTCCCTCTGTCTCTTTCCCTTCCCCTTCCTCTCCCTCTATCCTGGCTGTTCCTTTTCTCTCAGCACCCACCTTTGCAGACAAACTTCTCTCCCCACTCATCGGCATCTTCCACATGGTGGCCTCAGACCTGCTCCCAAAGTTGACTGGGCTGTAGTCTGTGTTTCACGCTCAGTCTGTGTCAGGGGTTACAGTCAGATGCCTCTTCCAGCCCGAGGTAGGCATGGTAGGGGTAGATAACCATAATCTTAAAAGTAATAAAGTTTCTTTCTATCTCCTTGAATATAGAGTCATTCTTTGTCCCATGGGGTAATTTTCAAGCTACCCTGTGTATTTAAGAGCAGTCGGTATCACCGGGCTCTTGAGATGATTCAGTTTCATGCAACACTCCCCTGTTTCCTTCAGATTTTGTTGAAGCTGGTGGTTTTTGTTACAAGTCATAGTGAGTCTTCTGGGGGTTGAGTGAGGGATTCTTTTCCTAACAGTATGCTTAAGGGCAGAGGAGGATGTTCCTTTTACAGATATCAGGAAACATGAAAGAGAAACAGTTAGATCTAATCCTTTACGGATAGAATTCTATTTTTCTTCCTATTTCATTTGGATATGTTCTTTTTTTCCCCAGCTTTAGAAACTAACAGATAAAAAAGCAGTTTAAACTTAAGTAGTGCCTTTTTTTTTTTTTAGAACAGCATTTACAATCCAGTTTGTATGTTCTGATGAATATTATATCTGAAAAAATAAGGAATTCACACTACATACACTTTAGAAATAGTTAATTAAACAAAATAAAGCAGGTTTCTTTACTGCAGGACTTTTCAGTTCCTTTAATATGCTAATGGGCATTGTGACACTTCAAGAGTGGATTATACTTTTCTGAAAATTATATGACCATCAAAAAAAAGCATAGTCCTGGAAACAAAAGCTTTTAAACTTGTTCCTGCCAATGCAAGTTTCACTGCTCTCTTGACTCAAAGGATTGTCTGAGGCTGTGCTTGATTATGATACTATCCCCCAGCTCCAAACCTTCCCTCTTCTACTCCACTTGGTGATGCAGGGGCCAAGACCTTGGAAACCACATTTTTCTTTAGTCATCTCGCTTCCTTTTGGGATGCCCTTGAGAGAGACTGGGCAGCAGGAGGAAGGGAGAGGGCTTTTCCTTCTTCCTTTCTGTTTGCTGTTTCTAGATATCGCCCTACCAGTGGCCTTTCACTTGGCAGCAATAATTAGTTTCTGTCTTCAGCTTCTCTCCACACTCCCAGAGCCTCATTGCAGTCTGAGGTGAGGTAGCAGCAGCTCCAGGTAGTGGCCCCTTGGGAGTCAGAGCTCCAAATGCAAGAGACCTCTCCTCAAAGCACCTGAGCCAACCATGGCTTGCTTGGCAGTGCCCCACCCTAAGCCCTGGGTCCCGCCTCGATGGGGCCCTCCCCCACCTCCCAGTTCTGGCCATTCCAACCTCTTCCCTAAGAGTAGAAAGCTGCTTGCTACCTAACTCTGTTATCTTAGTGTTCCTTTGTGCTGTTTTTGAGCCCTCCAACATCTGCAACAAATTTCCCATATCAAATTCTCTCTGTTAAAATACCTAGTGTGGTATCTATTTTCCTGACTTGACCTCAATGGAAACAATGCACATGAGAGCTTCCCCTCCACAGGAGTGCCTTTGGAGATGGAGGGAGGCTGGGAGAGTGGGTAAAAGAGGCAGTGGAGGAAAAGCCTTGAATTCTTGCCTTGAATCTTTTTTTTTTTTTAAGATTTTATTTATTTATTTGAGAGAGAGAGAATGAGAGAGAGCACATGAGAGGGGGGAGGGTCAAAGGGAGAAGCAGACTCCCTGCCGAGCAGGGAGCCCGATGCGGGACTCGATCCAGGGACTCCAGGATCATGACCTGAGCCGAAGGCAGTCGCTTAACCAACTGAGCCACCCAGGCACCCTCTTGCCTTGAATCTAAAGCAATAGTTTTCAGACCTTAGAAATTCAAGTGAACTCAAAGAAGTTTCATTTTGAAAATTTCACAGCACCCCCTGAAATAATAGGATACATTCTGGAGTGTTAGTAAAATAGAATTATGAATTCTTTTTTCACCTATGAAGTTACTCAGCGATTTTAGTAAAAATGTAATGAAATGTAACCTTTCTGCAGGGCCGTATTTGCCATAATTTTAAACACAGATTAGCCATCCCAAGACAGTGGGAAGAGGTAGTGTGACTTGGTAGGGTATTGGAATTAGAATATTGAAAATGCGAGCATATGTTCTCATGGAATCTCTAGGGATACATTTAAAAATACTTGGTTTAAAAAAATAACCAAATCTCTGGGTCTCAAATTTGGCCTATCATTAGAATCATCTGGGAGATCATTAAAATTACAGATTGCTGAATTGGACCCCAGGAGCAGGGTCAAATTCAGACTCTACTGGGTTAGGCCCCTGGAACTGTTATTTTTGGGAAACCCCATGTGAGCGAGGGATTCTGGTAATAGACAGGTTTAGGATCCATTATTATATAGAATAAAAATTTCCTATTTTTTTTTTTTTTTAGAACTTAGATTCAAAATTCAGTGTTTGGGGTTTTTTTTTTTTTCCATTAAAAGTCTGAGCTAGGAGCCATGGTGCTGACAGTCTCTCTGTCCTAGCAGGGGGCATTGGGGAAACCCCGCGTTGGAAGAGACAAAAGGCGATGGAGCTTCCCTCCAAGGCTGATTTTTGAAGGGCTTTTGATCATCTCCACCCAGTGTCAAAGCCAATCATGGAACCTCAGAGCCAAGGCGGTTCTGACAGGCTGTTTCCACACCACAACACCATTTCTGTCTGCTTGTTGGGGCTCCAAGGGGGCGCCTGCTGTCAGGATGCTGAGATTCTAAGTTATAAGTGGGCCTTTCACAATCAGTGCAGAGGTTTTTTTTGCCAAGTCGTTACCTTCCTGGGATTCTAAGATATGGTGGCCAGGCATCTGACTTTTTTTTTTTTTTTTAAGATTTTATTTATTTATTTGACAGAGAGAGATAGCGAGAGCAGGAACACAAGCAGGGGGAGTGGGAGAGCGAGAAGCAGGCTTCCTGCCGAGCAGGGAGCCCGATGTGGGACTCGATCCCAGGACCCTGGGATCATGACCTGAGCCGAAGGCAGACGCTTAACGACTGAGCCACCCAGGCGCCCCCAGGCATCTGACTTTTGAAATAAACAGCCATCTGTGTCCACAGATCCTGCCAGGAACTTCTCAGATAAATGAAATAAATGAAAGAACATAGCCAAGGCGAGCAGCAAGGAGTCTCATTTAACTTGAGCTAGGGTCCGTTTTCTTGCTTGGAGGGCCTCAGTATTTTTTTTTTTTTTAAGATTTTATTTATTTATTTGACAGAGAGAGAACAAGCAGAGGGAGAAACAGGCGGAGGGGGGAGGGAGAAGCAGGCTCCCCGTGGAGCAGAGAGCCCGATGTGGGGGTCGATCCCAGGACCTGAGCCAGAGGCAGATGCTTAACCGACTGAGCCACCTAGGCGCCCCTGGAGAGCCTCAGTATTTTTTAAAACCTTTTGCGGAGGGCTCAGTCGGTTAAGCGTCTGCCTTCGGCTCAGGTCATGATCCCAGGGTCCTGGGATCGAGTCCCAAGTCGGGCTCCCTGGTCGGTGGGAGGCCTGCTTCTCCCTCTCCCACTCCCCCTGCTTGTGTTCCCTCTCTCACTGTGTCTCTATCTGTCAAATAAATAAATAAAATCTTTAAAAAAAAAAATTTGCGGAAAAGGGGCAATAAGGCATCTATCTGGCAGTGCAAATCCTTACTCCCTCCCTGTGTGCCTCCTAGTTACAACTAGCAAAGTTGAGGAAATCAGGAACTTCCTGCTCAAGGCCAGGGGAAAGGATGTGAAATTTGTTAAGATCGAGAAAACCGAGGATAACGTGGAGTTTGCAGTTTAGTACAGCAGATAGATACCTTTACACGTTGGACGAAGGAAAGGCAGAAAAACCGACACAGTCCCTGCTCCTAGGTTGCACAGTGAAGGAGCTGAAATAAACCAGACATGTTGATTTAACTGTATTATAATTTGTTTAATTCAAACAAACGAATAAATCATTATTTTAAGGGGTGGAAAGGATCCTGTTTTCCAATTGCTCCAGTTGGCCAATCGCAGCGGCATCCAGTTTGGATGAATACTGTTGGGTTCCTTGGGATCGCGGGTCCTGGATTTGATCAGGGAACTCACCAGACTTGCAGCTTTTCAATCGTGGAATCTGTTGACACAAAAAATCCTCAGCACTTTGGATGATTCAAGTGCACTTTCATAATATGCTCTCATTTTACCCTCTTTGTGATTTCCACATTCCACAAGAATCCATCACTCCTCTCTTGAGTTATGTGCTGCTTAGGGCTGATGCTCATACCACCCGCTCAGGGAGGGCAACCTCAGCTTCTCCAACTCGCAGAACCTATTGTTCTGTCCCTTTCTTGCCCACTGTTGTCACTGCAGTCCTGTACTCCAGCTGGGAGGGCACGGAAATGACTCCCCAGAGAGCCATTCATCACAGTAATAAATGTTCTGTGTTTTACTAAGTTCCATCAAAGTTCACCTCCACACTGAAGCGAAACAATTGTTCTCTGTGCGTTCTTTTCTGTGTCAAAACATACTGTTCCCAAAAGTGCATAAGCTCTTTGTGTATGTGCAGTAGGTCAGCTTGAAGCTGTGTGCACATCTGTACACAGACCGTATGAGAGACTAGCGCTTACGAGACACCTCGGTGCCCGGCTGAACCACCACCTTCACAGGCTTCGTGTAGATACTACAGCTGGCTTAGATGTGTGCATTTTCAGTATTATTCTCCACTTTTCTTCCTAGCCTCCCAGGTGTGTTAATTTTAATTGCTTCACTCATGTAAACATCTCTAAAGACTGTACTAGGTTAGTTAGCTGTGGAAGCGTGTTGCTGGCTTTCTCCTCTCCCCCTTTTTTGCCCACACACGCAAATTAACCAGAAACATTTCATTGCTCAGTAATGAGGTTGGGATTCTTCTCTGTAGAGTCCAGGAAGACATAAAAAGCAGCCTGTCTTTATGTTAACATCGACTGTTTTCTTCGTCTTCTTCCTACCAAACGCTCTCTGCCGACTTACTTTAGAAAAGAAGCAAACACTTCCCTTGCTTCTCAGAGTATACAGTCCTGTTATTGAGCAATCTTAGAACAATTTACTGTGTAATCCACCCAAAAAAACAAAACCAAACCAAACACACACACACACACACACACACACACACACCATGTCAAAACAAAACAGCTTGGGCATCCTTTCCTTGTTTTTAAACCTCATTTGCTCAATAGCATATTTAATAAGATATATACCAACTTATTTTGTCCAGCACTATTTAATGCAGTAACTTCCACACACAAAAAGGCCTAAACATTTAGCCACACATGTCATCAAATAAGAGGTTTGGTAATAATATTCTGTAATTTAACATTTAGATTTTTAAGATATGCCTTGTTAAGAAAAACAAAAGGGCTTATTAACTCATTTGCTTTTCTTATTAACTCTATTTTTTAACTGGCTGAGCAAACATCCAATTACAGGCCTAATTTGTTAGGGTCACACATTAGCTAAAAAGAAAAGAAAAAAACAATGACTATAGCAGAAACTAGCAATTTCCAAAGGCTTATTTTGTTTGAGTTAGGATATGATCTCTTTTATTATTTTTATTTATTTATTTGAAGATTTTATTTATTTATTTGAGAGAAAGAGAGAGAGTACAACTGCGGGGGGAGCAGAGAGAGAGGGAGAAGCAGGCTCCCCACTGAGCAGGGAGCCTGACACGGGGCTCCATCCCAGGACCCCAGGATCATGACGTGAACTGAAGAAAGCCACTTAACTGACTGAGACACCCAGGGGCCCCAAGGATATGATATCTTTTAAATAGGCTGATGACAATCTGTCCTTTACATATTAAAGATAAATGACTTAGACATCCCTGTCTGGCTACCTTAATCTTAGATTGCAGGAAAAGACAAGGTGGAGCACAGATTTTTATTTTCCTTTTTTTATTATTATTATGTTATGTTAATCACCATACATTACATCATTAGTTTTAGATGTAGTGTTCCATGATTCATTGTTTGCGTATAACACCCAGTGCTCCATGCAGAACGTGCCCTCTTTAATACCCATCACGAGGCTGACCCATCCCCCCACCCCCTCCCTTCTAGAACCTTCAGTTTGTTTCTCAGAGTCCATAGTCTCTCATGGTTCGTCTCCCCCTCCGATTTCCCTCCCTTCATTCTTCCCGTCCTGCTATCTTCTTTTTTTTTTAACATATAATGTATTATTTGTTTCAGAGGTACAGATCTGTGATTCAACAGTCTTGCATAATTCACAGCGCTCACCATAGCACATACCCTCCCCAATGTCTATCACCCAGTCACCCCATCCCTCCCACCCCCCACCACTCCAGCAAACTGTTATGCTGAGCAAAATAAGTCAATCAGAGAAAGACATGTATCATATGACTTCACTGATACGAAGAATTCTTAATCTCAGGAAACCAACTGAAGGTGGAACACAGATTAAACAAAGAAACAAAAAACAGACTGTGCCAACAAGCATAAGGAAAGAACAGTTCCAAATTTTGTGTTGAATTTAACTTTCCTTCAGTTGATCCATATGGCCTGCTATACCACAGCATTCCAAGAAACACTAAAACTTTGAGTTTTGGTATGGATGCTATCAGAAGTTTAATTGGTTTGATCAAAATTATGGTTGTGAAGACCCACTCATTCTTAGAGCAAAAACAGGTAACCAGGTTACAGTTTATAAACTGACAATTAAGCTTTTTGTAAGGTAATCTGTAGTTTATAACCAAATCCCACATTAAAATGTCTGCCATGTGTTATATTTGCATTACTTTACACTAGTTTTATTGAGAAATAATTGACATACAGTACATCACTGTATAAGTGTAAGGCATACAACATGATGGTTTGATTTATATATACTGTGAAGTGATTACCACAACAGTCCATCTTTTACTTATACAATAAAAGGAAAAGAAAAAAATTTTCTCATTGTGATGAGAACTCATAGGATTTATTATTTTGACAAATCTCAACTATATATCATACAGCAGTGTTAGCCCTAGTCATCATGTTATACATTACATCCCAAATACTCATTTGTTTTACAACTGGAAGTTTGTACCTTTTGACCACCTTTCTCCAATTCCCCTTCTCCCCACCTTCCACCTCTGGTAACCACAAATCTGACCTCGTTTTCTGTGAGTTTGGTGTTTTTGTTCTTTTCTTTTTTTCTTTTTTCAATTCCATATAAGTGAGGTCATACAGTATTTGTCTCTTTCTGTCTGACCTATTTCACTTAGCATAAGGCCCTCAAGGTCCATCCATGTTGTTGCAAATGGTAGGATTTCCTTCTTTTTTTGTTAATGGCTGAATAATATGCCAGTGTGTGTGTGTGTGTGTGTGTGTGTGTGTGTGTATAAACGTGAGGTGCAGATGTACTTTTGAGTTAGTGATTTCATTTTCTTTGGATGTATTCCCAGAATTGAAATGACTAGATCATATGGTATTTCCATTTTTAATTTTTTGAGGATCCTCCATAGTGTTTTCCATGGTGGCTGCACCAATCTACGATCCCACCAACAGTGCACCAGGGTTCCCTTTTCTCAACATCCTCACCAGGATTTGTTCTCTCTTGTCTATTTCATGATGGCCATTCTCATAGGCATGAGGTGGTATCTCATTGTGGTTTTAATTTGCATTTCCCTAATAACTAGTGATATTGAACATCTTTTCATGTACCTGTTGGACTTTCATATATCTTCTTTGGAGGAAATGTCTATTCAGGTCCTTTACCTAATTTTTAATTGGGTTATTTGGGGATTTTTTGCTATTCTATGAGCTCTTTACATATTTTGGATATTAGTCCCTTATCAGATCTTTACAGATATTTTTCCCATTCCATAGGTTGTATTTTTACTTCGTTGATGATTTCTTTTGCAGTGCAGATCTTTTTATTTTGATATAGTCCTACTTGGTTTTGGTTTTGCTGCTCGTGCTGTAGGTGTTATATCCAAAAGATCATTACCATCACCTATGTCAAGGGGCTTTATTCCTATGTTTTCTTGTAGAAATTTTATGGTTTCACATCTAACATTTAAGTCTATAATCCATTTTGAGTTGATATTTTGTGAGTGGTATAAGATATGGGTCCAGTTTTATTCTTTTACATGTGAATATCCAATTATCCCAGCACCATTTATTGTAGAGACTGTGTTTTCTCCATTGAATATTCTTGACTCCCTTGTCAAATATTGGTTGACCATATATGATTGAGTTTATTTTTGGGCTCTCATTTCTGTTCCATTGGTCTGTTTGTCTGCTTTTATGCCAGTGCTATACTGTTTCGAAGACTATAGCTTTATAGTGTAGCTTGAAACCAGGAAGTGTGGTGCCCCTACTGTGTTCTTTCTCAGGATTTCTTTGGCCCTTCAGAGTTTTTTGTGGTTCCATATAAATTTTAAAAGTTTTTTTCTATTTCTGTAAAAAATGCCATTAGAATCTTGATAGGGATTGAATTGAATCTCTGGATGTCTTTTAGTAGTATTGGCATTTTAACAATATTAATTCTTCCAGTCTATGAACATGGGATATATGTCCATTATTTTGTGTCTTCTTTTATTTCTTTCATCAATGTCTTATAGTTTTCAGAGTACAACTCTTTGACTTTCTTAATTAAATTTATCCCTAAGTATTTTATTGTTTTTCATACAATTGTGAATGGGGACAATGCATTTATTTCTTTTTTGGAAAATTTATTGTTAGTCTATAGATATGCTACTGATTTTTGTATGTTAATTTCATATCCTTCCATTTTACTGAATTCATCAATTAGATCTAACAGTTTTTTGGCTGAGTTTTAAGGATTTTCTACATAAAAATTATGTCATCTGCAAATAGAGACAGTTTTACATCTTCTTTTCCAGTGCTGACACTTTTATTTCTTTTTCTTGCTTGATAAGCCTGGCTAGGACTTCTAGTACTATGTTGAATATGAGTGGTAAGAGTGGGCACCCTTGTCTTGTTCCTGACCTTAAAGGAAAAACTTTCAACCTTTCACCATTGAGTATGATGTTAGCCATGGGCTTGAATTTTGTCAAATGCTTTTTCTGTGTTTTGTGTCCCAGGAATAAATCCCACTTAATTATGGTGTATGATCCTTTTAATGTGTTGCTGAATTCAATTTGTTAGTACTTTATAGAGAATTTTTGAATCTTTTTATATTTATCAGAGATGTTGGCCTATAGTTTTCTTTTCTAGGAGTGTCCTTTTCTGGTTTTGGCATCAGGATAATGCAGGCTCATAAAATGACTTTGGGAGTGTTCCCTCTTCTTTGATTTTTGGAAGAGTTTGAGGAGGATTGGTATTAATTCTTCTTTAAATGTTTGGTAAATTTTACCAATGAAGCCATCTGTCTGGGCCTTTCTTTGATGGGAAAATTTTGATTACAGATTCAATCTCCTTACTAGTAATTGGTCTATTCAGATTTTCAATTTCTTCCTGATCCA
This sequence comes from Leptonychotes weddellii, assembly GCF_054177405.1. Classification (NCBI taxonomy): domain Eukaryota; kingdom Metazoa; phylum Chordata; class Mammalia; order Carnivora; family Phocidae; genus Leptonychotes; species Leptonychotes weddellii. The sequence continues at coordinate 3,131 of NW_027778984.1, read as the reverse complement.
GTCTTGGTAATTTGTATGTTTCTAAGAATTTTTCCATTTCTTCTAGGTTGTTCAGTTTTTTGGCTTATAGCTGTTCATAAAAGCTTATTATGATCCTTTGCATTTCTGTAGTATCAGTTGTAATACTTCCTTTTCATTTATAATTTTGTTGTTTGGGTCCTTTGTCCTTTTTCCTTGGTTAATGTAGCTAAGGGTTTGTCAATTTTGTTTAGCTTTTCAAGGAACCAACTCATAGTTTGGTTAATCTTTTCTAGTTTTCTATTTCATTTACTTCTGCTCTAATCTTTATTATTTCCTTTCTTCTGCTAACTTTCAGCTCAGTTTTCTTTTTCTAGTTCCTAAAGACATAGAGTTAGGTCATTTATTTGGAATCTTTCTTGCTTCTTAATATAGGCTTTTATTACTGTGAACTTCCCTCTTAGAAATGCTTTTGCTGCATCCTACAAATTCAGGTATGTTGTGCTTCCATTTTCAATTGTCTTAAGAAACTTTTTATTTACCCTTTAATTTCTTTGAAGAAATTTGTTGATCCATTGGTTGATCAGGAGAGTGTTGTTTAATTTCCACATGTTTGTAAGTTTTCCAGTTTTCCTCTTGTTATTGATTTCTAGTTTCATGCCATTGTGGTCAGAGAAGATACTTGGTATAACCTCAGTCTTGTTGAATTTCCTAAGACTTGTTTTATGGTCTAACATATGATCTATCATAGAAGATGTTCTGTGTGTTCATAAGAGGTTTGAAGTCTATTTTGTCTGCTATACATATAGCAGCCCCTGGTTTTGCTGTTGCTATTGTTATTGCTACCATTTGCTTGAAATATTTTTTTTTAATCCCTTCACTCTCAGTCTATATGTATCTTTAAAGCTAACGTGAGTCTCTTGTATGCAGCATATTTTTGGATCTTGTTTGTTTATCCATTCAGCCACTCTCTGTGTCTTTTAATTGGAGAATTTAATCCATTTACACTTAAAGTAATTATTGATAGATAACAACTTAACGATTGCCATTTTGCTCACTGTTTCCTGGTTGTTTTGTGGGTCCATTGTTCTTTGTTTCTTATCCTGCTGTCTTTTTGTTTCATTTTGTTTTGATGTCTCTTGGTATCAGTATGCTTTGACCTTTTTATTGTGTTCTTTTGTGTAATTACTATAAGATTTTCCATTGTGGTTACCATGAGACTTACATAAAATATCTTAAACTTATAACACCCTATTTTAAATTGATCACACTTTAACTTCAATAGAACTTGTAAACTTTACATTTTTATTTCCCCTCTCCCTCACATTTTAGGTTATCATGGTTACAATTTACATTTTTTTATCATATGAAACTAATAACAGATTCTTTTTATTACATTTTTTTTAACTTTGAAACTATGGTTGTAAATGAATTATTCACCACTATTACCATGTGCAGAATCTAACTATGACTATATATTTACCATTATCAGTGAGATTTACAATACCCTTTTATGTTTTTATGATGGTAATTAGCATTCTTCTCCTTCTACTTTCCATCCCTTTCTCTTACTCTTCTCCTTCAGGAATTCCCATAATGCAAATATTGTTTCTTTTCTTTGTGTCCTGTAATTCTCAGAGGCTTTCTTCAATCTTTTTAAAATTTTTATTTAGTTCCTCTTAGGGGTAATTTCCCATGTCCTATCCTCCAGGTTACTGATTCTTTCTAGGATTTCTGTTTGTTTGTTTGTATGCTGAATACAGCTTTTAGCCTGTCCTACCAAGGAATGTAACCAGAGCATATGGAAACTGCATAACCCATCCAACAGCCCTACATACAGTGGCACTTAAACAGAAAGCACAGCCAATGGTGTCCCCCATCCGCAGAGCTAAAACCGGTGGTCTCACCTAACCAGGGAATTCAAAGCACACTGTGCCCTGATTTGGGCCCCCAAACAATGAGACAGACCCTGTGTACTGTCCTGCTGCTCTGCCAGGGAAGGGAAGCTAATTCATAGTCCCACCTACTACTGAATATAGTACCCAGTCTTATCTAGTTAGCCTAACCAGGGAATCCAGGCAATTATGAAGCCCATCCTTCAGGCTCATTTAGATAGGGAACCAAGTTTTCTGGTCAGAATGTGCCATGACACAGCTCTACAGATGAGCAAAACTATTGGCTGGGCACTACAGGTATGACCTTGGGCATTGCAGGTATGACCTTGGCCTGTCAAGATTCGTGTGCTGGTTGTTACAAGCCCCTTCTCTCTGTCTGTCAGAGTTAGATTTCCAGTGGTTGAGCCCTGCAGATTCCCCTGCAATTCCTGTGACATGAGATCAGAGGAAGAGCTCCCGCAGAGCTACCCATAATGCTGGGTGTGGCTGGTTGTTCCCCCTGGGTTCTCTTTTCCCACTGGAGGAACTGAAGGCTCAGGGAAGACCTGTCCATGTGGTGCTACACTGTTCAAGGGGATGGGCAGTTTGATCAATATGTAGCCACTTCTCTTAACCTTTTAATGCAGTGTGTCTTGGTCTCTGTGGTACAGTGAGGTGCCTCAGCCTTACCCCCATGTTCTAGGATTCTCTGAGTGGTGTCTGTTCTTCAATAGTTGTTAGTTCTTCTTGTGAGAGGGAGTGAAGTTAGAAACAACCTATGTTGCCATCTTGTGATGTCACTCCCTAAATTCTAAACTTTATTCTTTTTTGTTTCCAAATGGGATGAGGTGAGATTCCCTCCTTTTTTTTTTTTTTTTTAGATTTTATTTATTTGAGAGAGAAAGACAGAGATAGTGAGAGAGAGAGCACAAGTGGGGAGGAGAGGGAGAAGCAGGCTCCCCACAGAGCAGGGAGCCCGATGTGGGACTCGATCCCAGGACCCTGGGATCATGACCTGAGCCAAAGGCAGACGCTTAACCGACTAAACCACCCAGGCGCCCTCTAAATTCTTTTTTTTTTTTTTATTCTTATGTTAATCCCCATACATTACATCATTAGTTCTAGATGAAGTGTTCCATGATTCATTGTTTGTGCATAACACCCAGTGCTCCATGCAGAACGTGCCCTCCTCAATACCCACCACCAGGCCAACCCATCCTCCCACCCCCCTCCCCTCCGGAACCCCCAGCCTGTTTTTCAGAGTCCATCGTCTCTCATGGTTCGTCCACCCCTCCGATT
>NW_027778983.1:0-291 GCF_054177405.1 Leptonychotes weddellii | reverse complement strand
TTAATAATATTTGCTTTTGCCAAGGCAAAACCCCTATTAATCAAATTAAGTATCATAGTTATATAAATAAAATTCAAAGCTAATTCTTTTTCTGACCTGACAGTCACGGCTCTGGTTATTGCACCTATACTCAAACAGCGCAGATGAAAAGAAACTGCTGGAGATATAATAATTCTATTGTCATTCTTTTGTTATTTTGGTTTTGTTCTTTATGTGTTTACAAGCAGTTGATTCATAACTGAGATTTACGAAGTGTGAGCAGCACTCAGCAGGTGGCGCTAATGAGACACA
>NW_027778982.1:0-291 GCF_054177405.1 Leptonychotes weddellii | reverse complement strand
TCGGCAGGGAGTCTGCTTTTCCCTCTGACCCTCCCCCCTCTCATGCTCTCTCTCTCTCATTCTCTCTCTCAAATAAATAAATAAAATATTTAAAAAAAAAAAACAGAATAAAGAAGAAATAAACAAGATTGTAATGTATTTACATTTTTATTTTCTTTATTAATAGTACAAAAATGGCTGAGTACCACTTTGTAATACGGTTATATAAGTGTATAACTCTATATTAAATATATATTTTTAAATGTATATATATTTTAAAGATTTTATTTATTTATTTAACAGAGAGAGACA
>NW_027778981.1:0-291 GCF_054177405.1 Leptonychotes weddellii | reverse complement strand
GATATTTGTGTGTAAGTTTTTATACAAACATAGGCTTTTGTTTCACTTGGGTGAATACCTGGAAATGGACCTGCTAGTTTTATATAAGGGTTTGTTTACCTTTTAAGAAACTACCAAACTGTTTTTCCAAAGAGGCAGTGCTGTTTTGCCTTCTCAGTGGCAATATATGAGCGTTAACAGTTCTCCACATCTTCACCAACATTGGGGATTATTCGTTATTTTTTTTAAAGCTATACTGAGAGATGTAGTTATATTTCATTGAAATTTTAATTTGCATTTCGCTAATAGCTA
>NW_027778980.1:0-291 GCF_054177405.1 Leptonychotes weddellii | reverse complement strand
GCAGGGAGTCTGCTTCTCCCTCTGACCCTCCTCCCTCTCATGCTCTCTGTATCTCATTCTCTCTGTCTCAAATAAATAAATAAAATCTTTAAAAAGAAAAATGGATAAGACATAAGCCTATAAATTCAGAGGAGGAAAAAAAATATAGCCTATAAAGGTATGAAAAGATATTCAATTTTATTAGAACTGAGAAAATGCAAATCAAGATCACAATAAGATGCAATTTTTATTCCCATTCAACTGACAAAAATGAAGAAGGCTGACATAGAAGTGTTGGACAGAATGTGGACT
>NW_027778979.1:0-291 GCF_054177405.1 Leptonychotes weddellii | reverse complement strand
TTGTTTCTAATGCAGTTAGCCCACCCTGGCTAATGCAGTCTATTTGTTGTTGTACTGTAGTCTACTATAACTAAGGCACCAAGTGTGCAATCGGCCCAACCCCAAGATAGAAGAGTCTCAGCTGATACTACACTGAACCGTGAAAGAAGGGACAGGGACTCTGTCCTCACTGCCTAGCATGGTACCTGGCACATAGTAGGTGCTCAAAAGTGTATGTTGAAATGATGATGAATGACCAAATGTCTGTTTTGTAATGTTTTTGACATATTCTGACTAAACCCCCAAATCTAG
>NW_027778978.1:0-291 GCF_054177405.1 Leptonychotes weddellii | reverse complement strand
TAACCCAGGCCTGAGTCTTCTCTTCCTCCGTCAGCTGATCTTCGACAGCTCCCCAAGCAGCCATAGGTCAGGCTGGGAGAGAGAAGACGGTGTGGCAGGAGTGGGGACCGTGGGTGTTTGGGCCACTTGTCCCTATGGGGCCTGCTCGGGCCTGATCACGTATGTACCACTTCCGTTTGATGATGGAGTGCTGCCGTGCGTCCCCGACTTCATGGCCCGATGGGTCAGATGGCACCCAGTTCACGAGGGGCAGCTCAGGTCTCGCCGTAACTTGGGGGCCCATGGGTAAGC
>NW_027778977.1:0-291 GCF_054177405.1 Leptonychotes weddellii | reverse complement strand
ATTCCCAATCTGATCATTCTACTATCCCTTGCCATGACTGGTTCTGATGCTTGCGCTCTCTTCCAATTGTGCATTCTGCCGTTTGGTATGTCTTGTATTCTTTCTTGATAGGCAGACACGAGGTGCCAGGTAAAAGGAGCTGCTGTAAGTAGGCCTGCAGTGATGTGGTGGAGACGTACAGCAGGGCGGGGAAGGCTTCACTAGTCCTGTGGTTAGATCTCGGTCTTTCCGTGAGGCTCTGCCTCTGGACTGCGAACTTCACAAGTATTTCTGTTTGTTTCTCCCGCTTCG
>NW_027778976.1:0-291 GCF_054177405.1 Leptonychotes weddellii | reverse complement strand
GTTTGCAGTTTGGTGCTATTGAGAACTAAGCTGGTGAGCGCAACTAATGAATCATTGAACACTACATCAAAAATTGATGATGTACTATATGCTGGCTAATTGAACTTAATAAAAATTAAAAAAAAAAAAAGAATTAAGCTGGTGAGGAGGAGCTAAGATGGTGGAGGAGTACGGAGCCCTAAGTTTGTCTGGTGCCTCCGGTACAGCTGGATAGTTATCAAATCATCCTGAACACCTGAGAAATCAGTCAGAGATCTGAGAAAAGAAAAGCTCTAACTCTACAAGTAGAAA
>NW_027778975.1:0-291 GCF_054177405.1 Leptonychotes weddellii | reverse complement strand
TGAGGGCACCTGGGTGGCTCAGTTGGTTAAGCGACTGCCTTCGGCTCAGGTCATGATCCTGGAGTCCCTGGATTGAGTCCCGCATCCGGCTCCCTGCTCGGCAGGGAGTCTGCTTCTCCCTCTGACCCTCCTCCCTCTCATGCTCTCTGTCTCTCATTCTCTCTCTCTCAAATAAATAAATAAAATCTAAAAAAATAAATAAATAAATAAATAAAATAAAATGAACTGAAAATAACTTGCAGCACAGTTTGGACATAGAAAATAACTATTTTTTGGTAGAGTTACCCAACT
>NW_027778974.1:0-291 GCF_054177405.1 Leptonychotes weddellii | reverse complement strand
TTTCCTCAATGTCTTCTTCTCTGTCTGCACCCAGTAGTTGTACAAATAGGAAAAATATATTTTCCCCTTAGATTCATGACAGGCATCTCCACGGTTGATGCCATTTTAAGAAACAGATTTCTAAAAGGCATGGATTTAATTAAGTGTATTCTGGAACAAAATGGAGCAATCCTTTCTGTTTTGTTGGACTTAGGGAGGCTGTAGAAAGTCAAACAGCTGTTGTCTCAGAAAGCCAGTGGGTCCTAAGTTCTCATTGTCTACAGTTCCTATAACTCTCTAGAAGTCCTTTAT
>NW_027778973.1:0-3598 GCF_054177405.1 Leptonychotes weddellii | reverse complement strand
GTGTGTCCCACCTCACCGTGGTCATTGTGCACTACGGTTTTGCCTCCATTATCTACCTCAAGCCCAAGGGCCCCCATTCTATGGACAGTAACACTCTGATGGCCACCACCTACATAGTCTTCACTCCCTTTCTCAGCCCGATCATTTTCAGCCTCAGGAATAAGGAGCTCAAGAATGCCATAAAGAAAAGCTTCCAGAGAAAATTCAGTCCCCTTAGCTCCTGATGGCCAGCTTGGCGGTGAGGAATATGAAACAAGGACTGGGGATAATGATCGTCTCCAGGGAACTGTTGTAGGTATTCAGTATGTGAAAATACTGAATAGGTATTGTTGGATGCATCCATAGGTGTTGGAGCAAGCTATGTATTAGTTTTTCCGTTTGTTTGCCCTTTCCCTCTTGCAAAGACTCTAGGGATCATCATCTCTGTTCTTGACCCTGTGTGATGAACCCTATCCAGTTACCTATGTCTAAGAATGTTATCTCTCTATGAGTGGTGGAAAGCATCACGTGGAGGAGTGGGCACTAATGAACAGGGTTTTTCTTCAATAGAAAGGAAGGGAGGACTTTCACTCCACTCACCATAACATAAACAAAAGTAACATAATAATAAATACCACCAGCACTGGAGCTTTACTTATCAGGCACTGTGTCCAGTGTTATCTTTTAATTACAACAAATAGCAGGAAAGAACATTAACTATTTTTCTTTAAGGAGATGATTGAATGTTTTAGTTCCTTCTGTCTTTGAGGGGGATAGACCCTAAGGAGGTTTTTATGTTGAGCTTAGTAGAGTGACTGATGTCAGAATATGAAGTGGAGAAAGGGAGAGAGACAGAGAGAGAAAGGTGAGAGGGTTCAGTGCTTAGGTAAGAGCATACAAAATATTAAATGTGGGTTGTTATCTGATATCTTATGGAAATCCTTTTCCCTTTTTCCCCACATTACTTTCTTTTTTAAAAAATTTTATTATGTTATGTTAGTCACCATACAATACATCATTAGTTTTTGATGTGGTGTTCCATGATTCATTGTTTGCATATAACACCCAGTGCTCCATGCAGTACGTGCCCTCTTTAATACCCATCACTGGGCTAACCCATCCCCCCACCCCCCTCCCCTCTAAAATGCTGTTTGTTTCTCAGAGTCCATAGTCTCTGATGGCTCATCTCTCCCTCAGATTTGCCCCCCTTCATTTTTCCCTTCCTTCTCCTAATGTCCTCCATGCTATTCCTTATGTTCCACAAAGAAGTGAAACAATATGATAATTGATTTTCCTACATTACTTTCAATAAAACATCAATTGCTAATTCCCGTGTCTTATGTGAATCGATCTGGGGGATGTGTTGGAGGGCACAGTGCTAACTGAAGATGGCAAAAAGAGAGGTCAAGCGTATGGGTATCCCCTTTAACAGATGTGAAATGTTGGTGGAGTTCACAAAACACGTGAATGAAGGAGTTACATGCAACTTTAGGTCTGTCTGACTTTCATGCTGGAGTTCAGGAAACCATATATCTCAGGATCCAGGAAGGGGGACTTCCATTGGGTAAGTTCGTACTCAAAGTTGTGGGCAGATATTTGAGTTGCAGGAAGAAGATGTTTTATAATAACAAACCTAAGAATGGCTATCACATATGAGTGCCTGCTGCTTGCCAAATGTGGGAAGGGTTTCCTATGCATTCACTTTTCTATGACTCAAAATAAATTATTATTTCTGCACATTTAGATATGACCCACATCTATTACTATTCACATTTTTGAAACACAGAAAATGCAAATCTGAGAGATGATTTGTCCCCAGCCACACTGCCCTGAAGTGGTGAAGCAGGAATCCATTACAATCTGCATATGAGTGGGGTTGGTGATCAGGAATGCATCCCTCTCAGGTGCCTGTAGAGAGAAATGTGGTCCTGACTGGGAGAGGAAGGCTGTCATTAGAAGGAATAGACACCCTTCAGGGCTGGAGGGCAGGTGCAGCCCTAGACACATACCCCTTTCACACAGCCAGAGAGAAACACCAACTCCAGAGGAGTTACAGAGACACTTTGTCACATCAACACAAACAATGAGACCCTGGGGTTCCATTTCATTATTTTACAATTATTGGTGTTAATGACTAATCCCTGCCGCCCCCCCCTCCAACGCCAAGATGGCCTTACTCGGAAAGCTTCATAAAGTAGCAAAGCAATATCTAGCTCCCTGGTTCCCATGTCCTGGGATGAATCTTTTCTCAAAATTATGCTTTTTATCTGCATTTTGAATGTTGTGTTCCCCTACATGCATATTACCCATTTCTCTCTAATTACCCACTCTTACTGATGAATTATCTCTCTGGGTTAGTAACTTGCCAAATGTTAGCGGCATGTGATCTCTTTGACAGCTCACCCTCTTTATATTGATTCCATTTAGGTTTTCCACTACCATTGGCTGGGAAACCCTTGAGGATGACTTCAGACATGGAGCTGTGCTGTAGCCCCTCCATGGTGGCCATCCCTGCTAGGGAAGGACGGAAGAAGGCCCATTAGACATGACTCAGGGTCTCCACTGCCCCTGCCTAGGACTACTTAGAAGGGTCCCTCACCCTTCCCAACCATGGCCAGTTCCTCTGCAACATGGTGTTCATGGTAATGGTTTGTGCTTCACAGAGCTGCTTGGGGTTTATGTAAGATCATGCACCTCAAGTGCTCAGCACGGGTCCTGGAGCATAGTAAGAATTCAAAATAGTATTAATAATTATTATGACTACTATTCTAAAATCCCGGTGGGAGAAGCTCAGGGTCTGTATTCAGCCACACCTGGGTTGAGTCCTACTTCAGAGCTTGTCAGTGCCTCTAACCGTTTTTCTAAGTAGGAAGGTAAAAGTCAAGAAAAAAGAAAAAACAAGTCCAGTCTTTCCTTAAAAAATTTATACTGCAATCTCTAATAAACATAACATAATAAATTAAAAAATTTGAATTGGAACAATCTGGTGCTGGTTGGCATTCCATCTCTGGTTTGTTTTTGTTTTTGTTTTTACTGATTTGAGATCTTTATTTTTTATTTTTTTTATTATGTTCAGTTAGCCAACATATAGTACATCATTAGTTTTTGATGTAGTGTTCAACAATTCATTAGTCGTGTATCACACCCAGTGGCATTCCATCTTTGAAAGGAAAATGCGTATCTCACATCACTATGCTCAGTATGCTTGCATCAACTCTGAGTTGTGTGCAAGCCTTGTAAGTATTACATGGTGGCTTTCTCCTTTTTATACAAAACTCTACCATCTTATCCGCATGAGTTAAATAAGTTTGAGAAGTTGTTTTAAAACACTACTTCCAATTATGAGCAACTCTATGCCAGCAAATTAGATAACCTGGAAGAGATGGATGCATTTCTAGAGCTGTATCAACTACCAAAACCGAACCAGGATGAAATAGAAAACCTGAACAGACCTATAACCACTAAGGAAATTGAAGCAGTCATCAAAAATCTCCCAAAAAACAAAAGCCCAGGGCCAGATGGCTTCCCAGGGGAATTCTACCAAACATTTCAAGAAGAATTAATACCTATTCTTCTGAAACTGTTCCAAAAAATAGAAATGGAAGGAAAACTTCCAAAC
>NW_027778972.1:0-291 GCF_054177405.1 Leptonychotes weddellii | reverse complement strand
GAGGCCTGCTTCTCCCTCTCCCACTCCCCCTGCTTGTGTTCCTGCTCTCGCTATCTCTCTCTGTCAAATAAATAAATAAAATCTTTAAAAAAAAAAAAAAAAAAAAAAAGGAATTATGTGGAGACCTCGAGGCCCAGGGACGACTTTCCCCAATTAGGCCCTCAGAACACCTGTTCTGGGGGATGCTCCATGAAAAAGAAAGTTCATGATCACATAAGCTTGAGAATTCTAACCCCTCTTAGGGATTCACAATGTGGATTTGCTAGCCAGAGACTGCTGTGTGAACTATAT
>NW_027778971.1:0-291 GCF_054177405.1 Leptonychotes weddellii | reverse complement strand
AAATGTCTGCTCATGTCTTCTGCCTATTTCTTGACTGGATTATTTGTTTTTGGGTGTTGAGTTTGATAAGTTCTGTATAGATCTTGGATACTAACCCTTTATCTGATATGTCATTTACAAATACCTTCTCCCATTCTGTTGGTTGTCTTTTAGTTTTGTTGACTATTTCCTTTGCTATGCAAAAGCTTTCTATCTTGGTAAAGTTCCAATAGTTCATTTTTGCTTTTGTTTCCCTTGCCATTGGAGATGAGTCTAGCAAGAAGTTGCTGTGGCCAAGGTCACAGAGGTTGC
>NW_027778970.1:0-291 GCF_054177405.1 Leptonychotes weddellii | reverse complement strand
TAAAGGTTGAGTAGGAGCTCAGGAAGTCCCTTGGTGAATACATAGTCCTCACCTAATCATTCCACATGCAATATTCTGGTGGCCTCATATCAGTTGTCTGGACAAGGAGTGGGCAAGGGGGAGAGGATTTCCTTCTACTCTGATTGCAGAACATCCCCGGGTTTCACTGAGTCTGTAGGAAAATTTCCCCAAATGAACTGTAATGATTTTTTTCATTTAAAAGCAAAAGAAGTGGCAATGACAGTAACAATGAGTGCCAAATTTGCTTTGATTCTTTTTTGCAGCCGTCTG
>NW_027778969.1:0-291 GCF_054177405.1 Leptonychotes weddellii | reverse complement strand
AAATAAATAAAATCTTTTAAAAATAAATAAATAAATAAAGTAACTTTTAATTTTAAGGTTAACACCACCTAGCTCTGGACCTTTGACATCTCAATTGTCAAGGGGTTTGTTCAGGTGTTGCACTATAATTATCCATAAGCTTTATGAATCTAATGAAATTCTAGTAAACTAGTGGAAGAAAACAAAAACTATTAAAATCAACTCTCTAGAGTCAACAAATACATAAAAATGTCCAGAATTCAATACATAAAGTATAAAACACCTCTCTTGAGTTTGTAGCTACTGGTCTTA
>NW_027778968.1:0-291 GCF_054177405.1 Leptonychotes weddellii | reverse complement strand
GACGATCCTCGACTCCCGACCGAGACTGAGAAAAAGGTGCGATGCCGCGGAGGCGTACCACGAAGACGGGACTTCAATCAGAACCGCAGGCGCGCTCCTGAGGCCCTCGCGGGTCCACGAGGGCCTCGTAAAACTTGATAATATTGGGTTCGATGGCTGGGACCCCACGCGTACCCGCGGGCGGGCCCATCGCGCCATTCACGGGCTTCCCTGCAAGGCTCAGGCCGGTCCCCAACCGCCCGAGCGTCACACGGAAAGCCCAACGACCGACCGGAGCCACGGGCCGGATGG
>NW_027778967.1:0-291 GCF_054177405.1 Leptonychotes weddellii | reverse complement strand
AACTAATGATGTAATGTATGGGGATTAACATAACAATAAAAAAATTTTTAAAAAAACCTTTTAAAGCCAAAAAAAAAAAGTCTATGCTACCTAAAGCAATCTACACATTCAATGCAATTCCTATCAAAATACCATCAGCAGGGTGTCTGGGTGGTTCAGTCAGTTAAACATCTGCCTTTGGCTCAGGTCATGGTCCCATGGTCCTGGGATTGAGCCCCACATCAGGTTCCCTGCTCAGTGGGGAGTCTGCTTCTCCCTCTTCCTCTGCTCCCCCATACTCTCTTTCACGCA
>NW_027778966.1:0-291 GCF_054177405.1 Leptonychotes weddellii | reverse complement strand
ACCCCAGAATAATCATTTATACCATAAATTATATTCATATTTACTTTTAAAACCTGCATAGTGTTACTCCATGTTTGCATACATTTTTTTCATTTTCCATATCTTTTCTTAAATTATTTACTCTCCAGTTTAGAAAAGTGGATTAGAATGATTAGAATAGATTTTTCACTGTTTGTATTAATCTAAAATTCTGTAACCTGGGCGCCTGGGTGGCTCAGTTGGTTAAGCGACTGCCTTCAGCTCAGGTCATGATCCTGGAGTCCCGGGATCGAGTCCCGCATCGGGCTCCCT
>NW_027778965.1:0-291 GCF_054177405.1 Leptonychotes weddellii | reverse complement strand
TTGTTGTTTGTTTTAAAATTGGTGGCAAACAACAGGTTGCTTGCCTAGTTTTATTTACTTATGGTTTCATACTGCTGGTGGCTAAGAGTTGGTGGTTGTTGCTGGAAAATTGGGTACTTAGCAGGGTTTGTACCCAATTTAGCTTTGGTGAGTAGAACATGTTTTTGAACTCATACATAACCAGCAATATTGCCCCCATACTCACTTCATTGGTGAAGTCTTTTGTGGCTAACTGATACCCATGAGTGTATTTTTGTTTGTTTGTTTTGTGTTGTTGTTGTTGTTGTTGTT
>NW_027778964.1:0-291 GCF_054177405.1 Leptonychotes weddellii | reverse complement strand
AAGGTGATATTTCTATAGGCTCATATACTATTCTTTCATCCTTTTAAGTAGAGAAGCTTTTAAATAGTCTATAGTACATTGCATCTGGTTAAGTGTTGCTTTATAACTGCAAAGCTCTATAGCAATGTCTTTGGAAAGCTCTAGTTCTTGTACTAACTATATCGAATAGATTCTTCTGTGTTCAGTTCAGTGCAAGATTTAATGCTACCAATTTCCCATGGCATGGACATGGAAGAGTAGTTAAGGACATACATGCCTTTTATTAATCATCCACAGGATGAATCTTGTTAG
>NW_027778963.1:0-291 GCF_054177405.1 Leptonychotes weddellii | reverse complement strand
CGTTCATAATACTGGACCCTTGTTCTACCTAGAGACTTAATTATTGTATTCTGAATCACTATAATAAAATAAGGTAGGACAGTAAAAAAAATAACACATAGCAATTATTAAACTTATTAATAATTTTGTATCATTTTATATCAACTTATAACAATATTATATCCCCAGAAAAGGCAGGGTAGAAAATGTAAATAAGGGGCGCCTGGGTGGCTCAGACGTTAAAGCATCTGCCTTCGGCTCAGGTCATGATCCCGGGATCCTGGGATCGAGCCCCGCATCGGGCTCCCTGCT
>NW_027778962.1:0-3599 GCF_054177405.1 Leptonychotes weddellii | reverse complement strand
AGTCGAAGGCAGATGCTTAACCAACTGAGCCACCCAGGTGTCCCTATAATCTACTTTTGTGAGGTTTTTTTGGACACTTCAAAATTACCATGCCTTCAATTTCAAAAGTTAAAATCTTGTCTATTAGTGTATAATGGCAAGTTTATAGGTTTCTTTTTTAAGGTTTTATTTATTTATTTGAGAGAGAGAGAGACAGTGAGTGAGAGGGAGAGAGAATCTGAAGCAGGCTCTGCACTGAGCACAGAGCCCGACACAGGGCTGGATCCCACAACCGCGAGATCATGACCTGAGCCGCAACCAAGAGTCAGACACTCAACCAACTGAGCCACCCAGGCACCCCAGCAAGTTTATAGTTTTAAAATCTTCTCTCATTAAGAAAAAATTCATTGCAAATAAAAAAAATGTGCTAAATGGAAGGGAAAAAGTAGATGTTGTGATAAAGAGAAGGACTTTGTTTCACTGTAATTATGTTTTAATTTCTTTCTTTCTTCATTCAACTAATACTTGTTGAGTATCTCCTTTCAACAGAACATTTGTGAAGTTCTTCCCTGGAGCAGAACATTTCTCTGGATATGTGTGCGTGCAAGTATGAGCAAAGGCAACCCATGTGCACCTGCGAGTGGAAAGTCTATGTCCCAGGGAGGTTGGAAGGGGCTTAAGAATAAATTCATATCCCATTTTAAACTCCTTTTCAGTATAATCTTTGCCATCGCAAGTTTACTTTCTCTGAAATGGCTCATTGAGTCCCTCTGCCCTCTTAACCCTCCACCACAGAACTCCCTCTTTCTGGTACGATCACCATCATCTCCCATTCTCAAAAGCTGGGGTCATGGGCACCCTGAGAACCACAGAATTCAGCACATGACCCCTCCGCCCACCCCCTGCACTGAGAGAATGACCAAACTCTGGCACAGCTTCCAGCGGCATGAGGCCCTATCCGAGGATGACCCAGCCCCCTGGCTAAAATGCCTGCCTGAGAAAGCTCAAGGCTGTCAGGGGGCTTTCTTAGAGCATTTATGAAGAAGGGCTTATGATTGTGAATATGTACCTCTTACAACTGAACCATGTCCTTCTCAAGCACCAGAGAGCGACTCCTTTGAAATGCACTCGTCAGGAAGGATGGGGCCTCTCTATCCCCATCCCTGTGGCAGGGTGGAATCCCTCCTTCATAACTGCTAACTAGCAGCTGGCCCACAGGTGTTCGCCCCGATCGGATCAACCCTTTGTACTGGTTCATTCTCTGACTCACTGAGCCCAGCTCTCCCCTCCTTCCCGCTCATCCTAAATTGCCCACTCACATCTGCACAAATCAGAACAGAGCTCAGCTCTTTCCCACTGTCCGTGGATGCTGAATAAAGCCTGTCATCACCACTTTATCGAATGTCCAGCTGTGTTTTACCTTTGACAGCTTCCTCTTCCCCTTTCCCACATGCAGACAATCCCCTAAGCCTATTGATTCTTCTTTGGGATGTGTCACAATCTAGTTTTTCTTTTCAGGTGAGATATAAATGTTATGTAACTTTCTAAGACCTGATCTTAATTGTAAGAAGTTCTAAGAGCTCCCACTTGAGCTGCCATGGAGGCAGGGTGACTATTAGTTTCCTATGGCTGCTTCTGCCAAAAAAACAAAAACAAAAACAAAAACCCCCCAAAAACCCAAAAAACAAAAAAAACCCACCACAGATTCGGTGGCTTAAAACAACAGAAGTTTATCCCCATACAGTTCTGGAGGCCAGAAGTCTGAAATCCTGCAGGGCTGTGCTCCCTCTGAAGACTCTAGCGGACAACCTGTCCTTTGCCTCCTCCGGCACCTGGTGGCTATCTTGGCATTCCTAGAATTGGCTGTATCTCTCCAATCTCTGCCTCTCTGTTCACACCTCCTTCTGCTCTGTGTGTCTCCTACCAGGACACTTGTTTTTGGATTTAGGGCCCACCAGATAATCCAGGATGATCTTCTCATCTCAAGATCTTTAACTTAATGAAATCTGCAAAGACCCTCTTCCAAATAAAGTCACATTCACAGGTTCTGGGGGTTAGGACATGAACATATCATTTTGGGGGCTGCCATTCAACCCAGTCCAGTAAATGAGTTCCTCCATGTCCCTGAAGTGGACACACAGGCCTCCCAGCCTTGGAGCTGCTCACAGACTCCTGAACACAAGAGTCAAGGTGGGGAGCATAAACATGAGAGTTACCCCACCTTAGTGGGTCTCTGGCCTCAGGCTGGCTGTGTGGGCTTGTGTGGGACACCGTAAAACAAGACGAGGCCTCTCACAGTGGTGACTGAAAGTTGCAGCAATGTTGTCTTATCACCCTGCTTCTCACGATTTTTCTTTTACTTCCAGTTGCCATCTTGCTATGGGGAGCTGGGTAGGGGACATAGCCCAAATAGTACCATTAGGAGGAGTTCTAGAAGGCTGTTAGAGTTTCTAAAATCTCAGTCAATCCTTGTTTTGAGTCTGGTTTGCTGGGGCCTCCCTCATGCAGCACAGCACAGTTCACGATGACCCTGTGTTAGTAAGGACATTCTGAGGATCTCGGGAGCAGAGCGGGGAGGGCAGGTGGTGAAAACAGCTTCCCTTTCTACTGCAGCTTTACTCACTGCAGCATGGGCAGGGTTAAGCAAAGGGGAGGCTAATATGGAAATGAATAAATGAGCACCTAATTAATCAACTATAGACCACAGAGATCTCAGGAGTGCAAATCCCGATACACTCCTCTAATCCTGCCCAGCCTGCAGCAGTGGGGGAGAGAAAAGGCTGGTTGGTCAGCGGAGCTGTACCCCACAAACAATGGTCAGTTTTGACTTGCAGGAGAGGGGAGTGCAATGATGTGGCTGTGAGGTTGGACTGCAAAGGGGAGGCTTGTCTCTCAGAACGGGAGTTGGGCAGCAGCTTCCCTTCCCTTCCCTTCCCTTCATATGCCGGAAGGTGGATGACTGCGAGAGCCAAAGGGACCCAAAAGCAACTAAGAGAGATGTATTTCTGAAACGTTCAGACATAAGAGCTATTTCCTCACTTCTCTTTTCCTTGGGGAAAGCGTATGGCATTCAGGAGCACAAGGACACACAATCACACAGCAATAGTCATGCAAGAGACACACATCAAACAGTAACACGTGCACGTGATGGAACCTTTTCAAACTCTTAACATCATCACATGAGATGAACTAATTTTGACTTCAACGCAAAGGTCAGAAAGAATCAAACAAATGTTTCTGTGCTAACATTATCAGCAAAATGTCCAAAAGTAAGCAAAACATCAAAATAAAGACACTGGAAAATATAAGTTGAAAATGGTTGGCTTGCAATTATTCCATTTATTTTTGTGATGTCCTTTTATAGAACACATTTTTTTTTTTTAAAGATTTTATTTATTGGGGCACCTGGGTGGCTCAGATGGTTAAGCGTCTGCCTTCGGCTCAGGTCATGATCCCAGGGTCCTGCCTCTCTCTCTCTCTCTTTGACTCTAATGAATAAATAAATAAAACATTTAAAGATTTTATTTATTTATTTGAGAGAGAGAGAGAATGAGAGACAGAGAGCATGAGAGGGAGGAGGGTCAGAGGGAGAAGCAGACTCCCTGCCAAGCAGGTAGCCC
>NW_027778961.1:0-291 GCF_054177405.1 Leptonychotes weddellii | reverse complement strand
GTGAATCTGGGCTCACAAAATCAAAGCCCATGCTTGGTTTAATGCTTGCAATATGAGCCCTTGAACAAATAAAATTAACTATTGCAGTGTGAAAAAAAAAAAAAAAGAAGGAAATCTTGCCAATTGTGACAACATGGGTGGACCTTGAGCATATTATGCTAAGTGAAATAAGACAGAGATAAATACCATATGATTTAACTTATATGTGGAATCTAAAAATGAAACAAACAAAATTCATAGATACGAGAACAGATTGATAGTTATCATAGGAAAGGAAGTTGGTGGGTGGGT
>NW_027778960.1:0-291 GCF_054177405.1 Leptonychotes weddellii | reverse complement strand
AGTAACATTTCACGACCATATTTTCTAAAAACAGGCATCACTTATCTAAGAGGAAAACTTTCATGACATAAATATGTATTTAAAGCACCAGTAAAAATCGTGGTGGGTGGATAATATGCATTAGGCAAACAATCATATCATATCGGTACCAGAATCCTCTGAAACGTTCCCAGGAGGGTCGATTAAAGGTCACTGTTTTGGGGATTTGAATGCCCTTGTCACCCGGCGGGGAGTCGGTTGGAGGTGCTCCTCTAGCCGAACACCAGTTGTAGAGGTTACCTACCCGGGGAC
>NW_027778959.1:0-291 GCF_054177405.1 Leptonychotes weddellii | reverse complement strand
GGCCCGCAGGACGGAGCACCCCTACTGAGAAGAGCAAATCCACGCAGGCTCTCCCCCTGCTGCCGGCGCTCCAGGGTGGCCAGGTGGACCCGCGCTGGACCCAGAGCGAGCGGCCAGCGTGGTGGACCAGATGCCCATGGCAGTGGCTGCTAGCACTCCACCGTCCTCCAGGCTCCCACTTCCCCTTACACCTGGGGGCCGGTGGCAGCCCAGCTACAGGTGACGCTTCCTGGACTCTCTCATGTGGCATGCGACTGAGTTTCGACCGACAGGACCTAAGGGGAAGGAATG
>NW_027778958.1:0-291 GCF_054177405.1 Leptonychotes weddellii | reverse complement strand
GCCAGCAGCCAGGTGGTGAACTGCCTCATGGAGAAGCCCATGGGGCAAGGACCTTGAGGGGGCCCTGTGGCCAGCAGCCCTGTGAGCTTGGTGCAGACCCTCCCCTGTCTACCAGGCGGTCACTGGAGCCCAGCCAACAGCGGGAGCGCAGCCTTGGGAGAGACCCAGAAGCCAGGCACCCAGCAAAGCCACACCCAGAACTCCGTCCCACAGAAGATACAATTACTGTTACTTTAAGCCACAGAATATAGTTCCTATTGCTCTGAGTGCATCTCATCACTTCTATACATG
>NW_027778957.1:0-291 GCF_054177405.1 Leptonychotes weddellii | reverse complement strand
ATGCATGCACGCACACATGATAATAAAGCAAGGCCCTTTCTCACTTAACGTACGGCAATAATGAAATCAAAATTCATACTCTTTAAGATGAAAGGCACTGTATGATGATCCTGATTCAACACTTTTACAGTTAAACAAAATTAATTCCATTCTCAAAAATCCATTGACCTTAAGCTTTTAACAAACATTTTCCACTGCAAAAATTATTGTCAATATTTACAAATCTTTAAACTTATATTTAGTTGGAACCACTTGTATTTGCTGTATTAATATTTCTTAGTAAATGTATGC
>NW_027778956.1:0-291 GCF_054177405.1 Leptonychotes weddellii | reverse complement strand
AGCCTGGGTCTGCTGCTGTATGATCGCTGGACTACACTGGGCCCGAGCCCCTGCTAGGTCCCAGATCCTATCAGCCGAGGTGCTAGAATCTGTTCCGGTCAGGGGGCTGCCCACCTCTATCTCAGGATGGCTGCATCTCTGTAGCTTCTGCACCTGACAGTTGCCCCGGGGCCCGAGGCCACTCGAGGGTATTCAGTGGAAAGGCTGCTGAACCAACAAAACCCACCATCACCCCTGCGGCCCTGCGATCCCAGGCACAGAGCTCGGCCCTTGATTCTTTCTTCCAGAAAG
>NW_027778955.1:0-291 GCF_054177405.1 Leptonychotes weddellii | reverse complement strand
GCTTGGAAGAAATCCTTCCCCAGTTGAACCTTCTGGTGAGAACCTAGCCCTGGGAAACCCCTTGATGATAGCCTTGTGATAGACCATGAAGCCAAGGATCCAGCTAAGCTATGCCCAGATTCCTAAATTCCAAATAAATTGTGAGGTAATGAGGTTATGTGTTATAAGCCATTATGTTTTGGAGTAAATTGTTATACAAGAATAGGTAACTAATACAAGTACTTATTTTGCATTTTGGAACTGTCTTTAATACCCACAATTTTCTTTTTTTTTATATTCAACTATTTTATT
>NW_027778954.1:0-291 GCF_054177405.1 Leptonychotes weddellii | reverse complement strand
GCAGCGCGGCCTGCGTGTCCTCAGCACGTGGGGGCGGCTCCCCCGGAGCAGGTGGCCCAGGAGGGAAGGGCAGAGCCACGGGCACCTTACAACCTGGAGGGCACCCAGCTCACTCCACCACGGGTCACCAGTCACACAGGCCGCCTGGCTCGCTGGGGGAAGAGACTGCAGAAGGGCGTGACTCGGGATGTGAGGATGGTGGGGCCATCTTGGGGGTGGGCAGCCCCTCCAGGAGGCCTCTAGCCTCTTGCTTTTCCTAGCGCTCAGCGCCCCATCCCTCCTTTGTTTTGT
>NW_027778953.1:0-291 GCF_054177405.1 Leptonychotes weddellii | reverse complement strand
CCGCGAGAGGCTCAAGTGTTACGAGCAGGAGCTGGAGAGAACCAATAAATTCATTAAGGACGTCATCAAGGATGGCAACGCGCTTATCAGCGCAATGAGAAATTATTCTTCAGCTGTTCAGAAATTTTCTCAGACACTTCAGTCCTTTCAGTTTGATTTTATTGGAGACACTCTGACTGATGACGAGATTAACATTGCTGAATCCTTCAAGGAATTTGCTGAATTGCTCAACGAAGTAGAAAATGAGAGGATGATGATGGTACACAATGCTAGTGATTTGCTGATTAAACC
>NW_027778952.1:0-291 GCF_054177405.1 Leptonychotes weddellii | reverse complement strand
GAGGTGAGATTGAAGTTCTTAAAGATTTTTTTTTCTTTTTTTTGAAGTAAAAATTGCTAATGTGTCATGTCTTTTTGAAACAATTAATATAATACAGACCTTAAACAAACAAACAAACTAACAAAAGAATCATTGGTTTAATGATTGGGACCTTTCCAAAGAGTGAACATAGCAGGATTTTATTTTTTTATTATTTTTAGTTTTTATTTATTTTTATTTATTATTATTATTATTATTTTTATTTATTTATTTATTTTTATTCTTATGTTAATCCCCATACATTACATCATT
>NW_027778951.1:0-3600 GCF_054177405.1 Leptonychotes weddellii | reverse complement strand
ACAGCATTGCTTATATTATTGAAAGGATGGGCCAACCTAAACTTCCATTAGTGAGAGAGAATTTCATAAATTATGGTATACCCATACAGTGGAATATTATGTGGCCACTGAAAATGAAATCTGGATGTAGGAAAAACCTTCTTTAAGAAGATCAAAAACAGGGGCGCCTGGGTGGCTCAGTCGTTAAGCGTCTGCCTTCGGCTCAGGTCATGGTCCCAGGGTCCTGGGATCGAGCCCCGCATCGGGCTCCCCGCTCCGCGGGAAGCCTGCTTCTCCCTCTCCCGCTCCCCCTGCTTGTGTTCCCTCTCTCGCTGTCTCTCCGTCAAATAAATAAATAAAATCTTTAAAAAAAAAAATTAAAATTAAAAAAAATAAAAAATAAAGAAAGGGCGCCTGGGTGGCTCAGTCGGTTAAGCGTCTGCCTTCAGCTCAGGTCATGGTCCCAGGGTCCTGGGATCGAGCCCCGCATCGGGCTCCCTGCTCCGCAGGAAGCCTGCTTCTCCCTCCCCCACTCCCCCTGCTTGGGTTCCCTCTCTCCCTGTGTCTCTCTCTGTCAAATAAATAAATAAAATCTTAAAAAAAAAACACCATATGTGGCTCATAACTCTCTTTAGTGGACAGTACTGGTCGAGATTGAGACAAATTCTCCCTGGAGTTGCTAAGTCACTGGGCTGAGGGCCTGGAGGCCTGGTTCTTCCCTATCTGCCAGGACCACCGCAGCAGGGGCCCGGCCTCAGCCCTTGCCGCGAGGATGCTCAGCCCGCCATACCTCTTATTCTCCGTCACTGCCCAAAAGATCGGCAACTCTGGTCATCTCCCTTTCTCCACACTGCTCTGTCATTCCTATCTTGGTTTACCAAACCCCTGTTCTCCACCCTCCCAAACCTTCTCACTTGGTCCTTTTTTTTTTTATTTTTTTTATTTTTTTTTATTCTTATGTTAATCCCCATACATTACATCATTAGTTTTTCACTTGGTCCTTTTGAAAGCTGGTTCTTGGTCAACAGAATCCCCCACACTCTTGCTGCTCTTCTAGGGTTTAACTCTGGGGTCTGGCAGGTAAGGAAAATGCATGAAGTGAGAAGGACTCATGGCGGGGTGTAAATGCCCATGTGCCCACTGTGTGTGGTGACAAGAGTGACAAGCTGGAGAGCCCATGTGTCCTGATCCAGCTTCACGTGCAGAATGTGGACTCGGTCCTGTCAGGTCTTCGGTTGTTTCTCAAGAGAGGCAAGAACCCCTCCCACCCTGCTGGTGGGAATGTGAAATGGCGCAGTTGCTGTTGAAACCATTGACCGGTCCTCAGAAGGTTAAACCTAGAGTCACCACGTGACCCAGCAATCCACTCCTAGGTATATAAGGGAGAGAATCCCAAACAGTTGACACAACTTGTACGTGAATGTTCACAGCAGCAATGTTCATAATGTCCAACAGTGGACACAACCCGAAAGTCCATCAAGGAATGACTATATGGACACCGTGCGGTATGTCCATCCAATGGAATATGATGCAGCCACAGACCGGAGTGAAGTACTGAAACATGCCACAACATGGATGAGCCTTGGGAACATTTTGTTCAGTGAAAGAAGCCAGACACAAAAGGCCATTTATTGTATTCCGTTCATATGAAACATTCACAACAGGTAAATCCACACAGAGAGATGATTGATTGGTTGCTGGGGCTCAGGCTGGAGCGGGGAATGATTGCCAACGGGAACCAGCGTTCTTTGGAGGATGATAGAAGTGTTCTAGAATTAGGTAACGATGACAGTTGTACAACTTTGCAAATGTACTAGAAGCCAGTGAGTTGTACACATTAAAATGGAGACTTTTACGGTATGGGAATTCTACCTCAGAAAAAAACAAACAGAAAGACACCTGTCATCTGAAGAACCTTCATGAGAAACCTCCTGATAGTTTTCATATTGACTTCATTTTCTGAGCAAGCAAAGCATGGGGGTGGGGGTTTGGCCTGTAGGCCAGCAGTTTGGAGCCTCTGTTTGAACAGAAGTCAGGCTGTTCTGTGAGGTCACCGCCTCCCCCCCCCGCCCCCCCCAGTGTTCCTTTGCCCTCGTTCCTTGCCCCTGGTGCACCTGCCCGAGGCTCCCTCCAGGCCATTATCCTTTAGTGTCTGGTCAAAACCCTGTCTCCTCTGAAGTTCTTGCCTCACCCCTTCACGGCAAGTTTGGGCCCAGACTTGCTTTCTCTTTCCTCTCTTCCCCAGGCCCTCCTTTGTTCTGCTGTCTGGGTGCCCACGTGTGGGGCCATTCAACACATGGCCTGTGTGCTCAGCTCCCGGCCTTCCCTCTCGCCTCATCATTCCACCTCCCTCCTTCCACTGCGCCAAACTGTGGACCTCGTGACCTCACCCCGCGTTGTGACAGCCCAGTAGCCCTTTCTCTCACTGTGGTCCCTCCCCTCCAGCTGTTGGTTCATTGCTGAGCTCACACTTCCTGTTCTTTACCTTAAGATGGTCTTTGGCTCCACTCCTCCTGTCTTCACTTCCTTCCCGCTCCTGCGGGGGTGCCGCAATTCCCCACCCTGACCACCCTCTCGACAACCCCCTGACTTCTCTTGAGCTATCTCTCCGTTGCACCTGCTTGGGAGCCCCAACTCGGGGCAGTCTGATCGTTCTTCCTCTCCCTGGGAACACCGGGGCCCTCAGCTCTGCTGGAGAAAACCATGTCACCGCAGAGTCTAGTGCCTGTTAATTCGTGGATGTCAACTGTAACAAGGCGTCCGAGACTACACACCGGTCGGCTCACCCTGCCCGCTCCAGTCTCCCCAAACCTCCGACCTCCCCTTCTATTACACACAGAAGCTGGAAGCCTTCGGACAGGGACTCTCCCATCGTCCGGCCATCCAGATGCCCCCCGCTGACTGCACCCACTTATTGCCTCCAAGGGGAAGACATGTCCTTTTTCCATCTGCTATGGGCTGAATGTTTGTATCCCACAAATGTCATAATGTTACACCCTCATGCCCAATGTGATGGTATTAGGAGGTGAAGTCTTCCGGAGGTGATTAGGTCATGGGGCCAAGCCCTCATGAATGGGATTAGTGTCCTTATATAAGAGGCCCCAGAGGGATCTCTTGTCCTTCCACCATGCGAGGCAGTGTGCAACCTGGACTCCCAGCCTCCAGGACCATGAGAAATACGTGTTTGTTGTTTGCAAATCACCCAGTCTATGGTATGCTGTCATAGCAGTCTGAGCTGACTAAGGCACCGCCTAAGGCCATCCTCCCCACTGTGCGCAGGATCCCAAACCAGATTCCACCTTCGGCTCCTTGATGTTCTCTCCGGCTTCTCTGATGTCTCCCTACTGATTCCTTGGCAAGAACAAACAAGAGTCCTCACGTGTCTACCTCTCTCCCTCCCTCCACCTTGGGTCCTTTTCCAGCAACTAGCCTCTTCTCCTCCTAAGCCAAAGTAGATAACTTGTTGGAAGAGTTATCTACACTGGCTACCTCAGTTTCCTGATACCCCACTTCCTCCCCAAAGCAACCTGGCTTCTGCTCCCAATTCTACTGAAATTTTTCTTGCAGGTCATCACCAATCTCCTAGCTGCCCAATCTAACTGACACTTCTTTTTTTTTTTT
>NW_027778950.1:0-291 GCF_054177405.1 Leptonychotes weddellii | reverse complement strand
GTTTGCAGTGAGGTAACCCACATCTCCAGGATTTGGGCCCTTAATGTCCCATATTGTGTCATGCAGTATAAGTCAATCATTACACTATCTCTTTTGTCTATGTCTTTTCTAAAAAATGCACACACATGTCAATCAAATATCCCTTTTAAGATAGCTTTCTTTTACTGGAGAATTAAAGTAATTATTCCAATGATCTAGGCTCCCAAATATGCTGAAACTTGAATTATCTTTTTCCTGAAACAGATAAAGATTACTAGATGGGAATGTGGAGAAGATACATTGTAAGATTGT
>NW_027778949.1:0-291 GCF_054177405.1 Leptonychotes weddellii | reverse complement strand
GAGAGACAGGAGGTGGGATGGAAGTAGCAAGGGCTGGAACAGAAGGGACCGGTGAAGGCGGCACGAAGGGCAAGGGTGCGGAAGGCCTCACGGGAGGGAGGGACGGCTGAGGGGTGGAGTACGCGTGTGGCGGCAAGGACTGTATGGACGACACATTTGGAGAAGAGAAAGAACTGGTTGCAGCTAGAAGATGGGGAGGAAAAAAACCCACAAAATTGGAAACGCTTTTCACTTAGTTTTCAAAGTATCTCATTACTTTTTTATTGCAAAATTTAAAAATTTAACAGACCA
>NW_027778948.1:0-291 GCF_054177405.1 Leptonychotes weddellii | reverse complement strand
GATGTAATGAGCACTGGGTGTTACACGCAACTGATGAATCACTAAATTCTACCTCTGAAGCAAACCCTCCAAAAAATTAAGAAAAAAAAAAGAAAGAAAGAAAAGAAGTGACACTTGCTTGGGCCAGAAAGTGGAGTCGCCATTCTCAAAACTCTGGTGGACATTTGCTGCCCATGAAACTGCTCCCTGTGTTTGAATTGTTTTCTCCACCTTCAGACTTTACCTTTTCCAACATCTCTGCATCCTTCTCCCCCTATCCTACACCCTTTTTCGTGGGAGTAGTGCTTCAAA
>NW_027778947.1:0-291 GCF_054177405.1 Leptonychotes weddellii | reverse complement strand
CCCCCTTGTCTCAACCTCGCACACTACCCAAAACCTTGAATTTCCATCCAGCTCCGTGACTCTTACTAAAGCCCCCGCAGGGCGGAGCGTGATGTGGGAAGCGCCCCACTTGGGG
Source organism: Leptonychotes weddellii (assembly GCF_054177405.1). Taxonomy (NCBI): domain Eukaryota; kingdom Metazoa; phylum Chordata; class Mammalia; order Carnivora; family Phocidae; genus Leptonychotes; species Leptonychotes weddellii. The sequence goes on along the minus strand of NW_027778947.1, from coordinate 176 downwards.
TCACATGGACCTGCGTTCAAATCCCCACCCTCTCTTTAGCAGCTGGGACTGCGACCAAGCTGCTTTGCGCGAGCAGGTCTCTGCGTCCTTTACAGGTGGTGGTGGCAGATTTAAATGAGATCGCGTAGCCGATGTGGCAGGAGAAACTCAACAGTGAACAGGGTTGAGCCAAGTTA
>NW_027778946.1:0-291 GCF_054177405.1 Leptonychotes weddellii | reverse complement strand
TGACTAAGCCTCAGAATCACCTGGGCCCTTACAAAAATACATGCCTAGGCTGTATCTATGGAGATTCTGAATAAGTGGATTTGAGTAAATCAGTAAATCAGAATGTCTCAGAGCAGAGCCCTGTCAATAGTATTTTCTTTAAAACTCCACATGCTTTTTTTTTTTATTCTTATGTTAATCCCCATACATTACATCATTAGTTTTAGATGTAGTGTTCCATGATTCATTGTTTGTGCATAACACCCAGTGCTCCATGCAGAATGTACCCTCCTCAATATCCACCACCAGGCT
>NW_027778945.1:0-291 GCF_054177405.1 Leptonychotes weddellii | reverse complement strand
ACTTAAAAAATAGGGGCGCCTGGGTGGCTCAGTTGGTTAAGCGACTGCCTTTGGCTCAGGTCATGATCCTGGAGTCCCGGGATCGAGTCCCACATCAGGCTCCCTGCTCGGCAGGGAGTCTGCTTCTCCCTCTGACCCTCCTCCCTCTCATGCTCTCTGTCTCTCATTCTCTCTGTCTCAAATAAATAAATAAAATCTTAAAAAAAAAAAAAACTTAAAAAATAAATAAATAAAAGCAGCAAAACCCCAGTAGCAATGAGCACATCAATGAGCATAAAACTCAGATCATAG
>NW_027778944.1:0-291 GCF_054177405.1 Leptonychotes weddellii | reverse complement strand
GAAGCCATTGTAAAGAGAATCCTGGGTACCTTCTATCGCTCAGTGCAGTTGAGAGTTAATGCCTTCTCAGAAGCAGTCAGCTCATGCCAGCACCGTATCTCCCCCGGCAAGTCTCTACCCAACCTCCCTTCTCGCCCAGACATCTGCCAACCCCTTGCAGTTCCTCCCTCTGAGCTTCACTGACCTGCTCAGAAAGGGACCTGGCCACAGTATCCTTGGGCCAAGGAAGACCTAGAGAGGTCAGCCCACTCCCCTATTCAGGGGGCCTGCAGAGCCCCTCCCCCCTCCCCT
>NW_027778943.1:0-291 GCF_054177405.1 Leptonychotes weddellii | reverse complement strand
TATGCAAACAATGAATCATGGAACACTACATCAAAAACTAATGATGTACTGTATGGTGACTAACATAACATAATAAAATTTCAAAAAAAAATTTTTTTAAGATACCTATCTGGTTTCCATATAATCACCTGAAAGAAAACAGGGAGACGGCGTCTATAACAAGAACATCAAACAGCAGATCGTACCCTCACCTCAGAGATGGTTCCCGAGCTTCCTAGTATGTCAGAGCAGCTAGCTGGGCGTCTCCCCTTGTCCGTGGCTCTCAAAACACATGCCGGTGCAGGTCGCCAA
>NW_027778942.1:0-291 GCF_054177405.1 Leptonychotes weddellii | reverse complement strand
GGATGAGGAGGTTGAGGGATGGCAGGCAGGGACATTGCTGCTGTAGAACTGGAAGGCTATAGCAGCTGGTTGACTGAGGGGCTGAGGGGGAGCAGGAGTCTGGACCCAACCTGGAAGGAAGTTGGTACAACAGGCAGAGCGTCAAGGCTCTGCCCCTGCAGAAAGCTTCCCTGTTGTCATTCTGACTTCCTGACCCAACCCTGTCTTGTCCTTTCTCTGAGGATCTGGATCCCTGTGTGCCCCAGATGGTCAGGGCCTGAAGTGTGGCCCAGCCCACCCCCTGTGGTGCCC
>NW_027778941.1:0-291 GCF_054177405.1 Leptonychotes weddellii | reverse complement strand
GGATCATGACCTGAGCCGAAGGCAGACGCTTAACTGTCTGAGCCACCCAGGCGCCCTGGGTTCTTTAATTAAGAAGCAGTCACCCAGCAACGGTGAATGCTGATTTAATCTGACAAGTCAAAGTCCCTCCTATTTGCAGAGATGGTCTGGATAGACCAGTAAGTTGCTTGCTGTACAGAACTTTGTGTTTTTGTTGTGTTTTCAGTCTTACTGTAAGTGATGTACAATATAACCAAGAAACGTCTGTGTACAAGTTTTCCTCCTTTAAGCTTCAGACAAGTCTGTGATGTT
>NW_027778940.1:0-3601 GCF_054177405.1 Leptonychotes weddellii | reverse complement strand
GGGGTTGCGGGTGGGGGTGATTATGGACTAGAAGAGGGAGATAAACTTGCCCTGCTCTTGGGAGTAGCTGGAAGGGGGCTGCAGGTACATGTAGATGGCAGGCAGGTAGAAGAGGGAGACCACCACAAGGTGGGAGGAACAGGTCCCAAAGGCTTTGTGCCTCCCCCTGGAGGACTGGATCCTGAGCACCGCGCGGGCAGTGAAGCCGTAGGGGAGAAGGATGAGCGTTAGGGGCACCAGCACAAAGAGCCAGTGTGGCATCGTTCACGGCGGTGTCTGCACACGACAGCTTCATCATGGCTGGCACCTCACAGAAGAAGTTGTTCAGCACCTGAACTAGGGAGCTGCCAAAGCCACTGAGCCAGGCCACAGCCACGAGCTGCTGGCCGAGGGGGGGCATGATCACGGCATACCGGAGGGGCTCACAGATGGCCACGTAGCGGTCCGGGGCCATGGCAGCCAAGACGATGCTCTCAGTGCACCCCAGCCAGTGGAAAATGGCGTACTGCGCTGTGCAGCCGCCGTAGCTGATGGTCGTCCTGGAGCTGCCCATGTTGACCAGCATCTGTGGGACTGTGGCGGAGGTGTAGCAGAAGTCCAGGAAGGAGAGGTGGCCGAGAAAGATGTACATGGGGCTGTGGAGCTGGGGATCCAGCCGGGACACCAGGGTGATGGCGATGTTCCCCAACATGGCCAGAATGTAGGACACCAGGAGGACCACAAAGAGGGGGAGTTCCAGCCATGGCCTGTCAGAAACACCTAGAAGGATGAATTCCTTAGGGGGATCCCCCAGGAAGCTCTGGTTGTCACCTCTCATGCTGAGGCATTCTCTGGAGCCTGTGATGAGTCAAAGTGAATGAAACCTGAGAACAAGAATTAGTTGGCTTCCTCATGGCTGTGCCTGAGCTTTCCCAAAGAGTTGCATCCTGTCTCACCTCCGTGGAGACCCCGAGATATGGGGGAGTCAGAACCAGGAGGCAGAGCAGCTGCCCATGTGTTTTGCTCTGCCTCCTACTCTGTGACCTTGACTATGCCATTTAATCTTTCTGAACTTTGATTTCTGCATCTGCCACGTGGGGAGAAAATACTTGCAAAGTTCTGGGGATGATAGAGCAGCTTGATGTTTGTGAAAGCATATCAAAAATAAATAAGAATTTTCTTCCGGTTTGGTCAAAGTCTGCCTTATGCCCCATCACCGTTACAACGTTTGATTTCTCTCTACGCACTCACTGGCAGGGAATTGACCACTTTCTTTGGCTTTCCGGCTTTGCCTTTTGGAAGTGATTGTAGGAGGGAGGTGAGAAACGGCATCAAGCAAGTTAGAAGCACGCTCGACTCATCTGCTAAGGCTTACATCTGGCTCTGTCACCATGAAGAGGTGCTCTCTGGCTTATCTGCACATGCTGGTCTCTCTCCTAGGGCCGTTCACAAACAGGCAGCACTATCATGCACTTTGAAGTAAAAAAAAGTACAATCCAAGATCCTCTGAGACCCTGGCGTGAAGGAGCTAAGTCACTTTGGCTGTTGATTTGGTCATGGCACCTAATAAGATCCCAGGACATAGGGTTTTGAGCATCGGGAGAAAGATCTGGAATGTGTAAGAACCACAGCCCCTGGAGTTTTCTCTGAAGGATCAGATTGCCTCTAGAGCTAACATTTATCGGGCTGTTTGAGTGACATCTAGGTTTCCTCCACAATTTTGTTGCCAAGCAGCTGTTTCCTCTTGCAATCAGAAAACACAGCTGATTTGATTTTTGGACTCTGCAGCTTCTAGAAAGCAACTGGGTGGCCACCTGCCGATTCATGGGTCTCTTCCACTGAGGTCCATCAGCCCCCACCTCCTACTCTCTTCCCAGGACCACAAACCCTCAAGTTCATGATGGCGATGATAGAATGCATGAGAGGCTGAGAAGAAATTAAATCCTGTGTGCAGGTAATTTATGGAGGATTCGTTCTTAGCTCCTCGTTTGGTGCTTTATGCATAAACTATAACGTCATGGAGATCTACTCAGTGCTGTGGCAATAAACAAGTGTTGTCCTCCCCTCCAAGTCCTGCATTCTTAAGAACCCTGGTATTACTTGAAAACAGCTCCAACTCTGGGGGTTCAGTGGATACCTAAGTGCAAACTATTTTCTCTGTTGTTTCAAAACTACATACTCTTTCCAATATTCTTGTGGAACGCCCAGTTGTTACACTTCTTCCCACTGTTCTTTGGAAACTACTTCTTGGGTGACTCTTAGAGAATGCAGTTATTTTATCTCTAATGGGAGCTCAGGACACATTTTCGATTCAGTGAGCTGGGAGGGGCAAAATCGGGCTTGTCCAACTTTCAAGGTGAAAAGTAATCACACCATTTCCCTTTCTTAGGTTTCTGATTCCAAAGTTTCTTCTCAGAGTCTACACTGGGCAAGAAAGGGAAATGTTGCAGGGATAGTGAGGAAAGATATACAAGGATGGAGGAACTAAGAAAGGTAGAGGGTAGGTATGGGTCACACTTAATAAGGAATGCAAATTATGAAACACTCCCTGTGAGCCAGATGCTGGGATTACTTAGTGCTTTCATGACTCAGTAAGGGGGATGTTTCTACCCGCATTTTGCTGTTGGGCAGAGTGGCTTGGGGAAGATGACTGGTCTACTGTAGACTACTACTTACATAGCAGCACATGGTAAAGCCAAGACCAAAAGCTAAGCTCTTGCTCTTAACCATTATTCTCTTTAGTACTTTGCTTTTGAAAGAGCAGGAACAGCATGCACACACATCACTGAGACAGAAGAGAATGACAGAAACAGGAGAGTAATGTCACCCAGGAGGAAAGGGGGAGGGGATTGAAGAGGAGACACTGAGATTTCCAGTTCAGTATACCCAGCGTGCATGCACGTGCGCGCACACACACAAACACACACTGGTGGACTGCAGAGCTGGACACCAGCTCAACCTGACCTTTCTCACTCTGCATCGGATGCCTTGTGGTCACACTCTGTCCACTTTGGAACTGCTTCGGATCCAGCCTCTGAACTCCCTTGACCTCCTTACCCCTTCCTTATCACCCAGATAGAGGTGTTCCCGGGGGGCACTGCCTTGCTTCCCAGGATAAACACAGCGATTTCCACATCTGCCACAGTCACACTCCAGCAGAGTCCTTCCAGATCTGGGTCTCTAGCTGTCACTTCTTCCCTGACGTCTAATCCCCTTTTTGACACTGTTCACTGGAGCATCCCAAATTTACCCTGTCGGCTGTTCCTCCAAATTCAGTCCAGCACCTTCCTTCCTATTCCTGGCTGCCTCTGCATCAGTCACCCTGACTCAGAGTGTTATTTCTGATAACAGTCCTCATTGGTCATAGTTCATCAGTGACATCCTATTGGCTTCACTAGCCTAATGTCGGAGCACACGCTGTCTCCCTGCATCTGTTGTCCTTGGCCAGAACCACCATCTGGACCCCTCTTATCTAACCCGCTACTCACGTTGCCAATGGAGTCGTCTTTCTTTCTTTCTTTCTTTTTTTTTTAAATTTTGCATATTCTTTTTTTTTAAAGATTTTATTTATTTATTTGAGACAGAGAGAATGAGAGACAGAGAGCATGAGAGGGAGGAGGGT
>NW_027778939.1:0-291 GCF_054177405.1 Leptonychotes weddellii | reverse complement strand
AGCGGTCAGGCTGGGAGGAGGCCCTGTGAAATTACAGTCTGGGCTGGCAGCTTCGCCCAGGAGCCAGGAAGGCGGTGGTGTCTGGGGCATGACCTCGGGTGGCTGTGGCGCTGGGTCGGGCGCTGGGCGGAGTCCCACCCGCGAGGCCGGGGACAGCGTGGGTGTGGCAACCATAAGAGAGATGGGGGCCCCCCCGGGGCCTGTGGGATCTGCTGGGCTGCCTGGCCGGCTCTTCCCAGCCCTGCCGGAACGGGCATCGTGTGCTGTGGCCCTGGCAGAGTCCACGCTTCC
>NW_027778938.1:0-291 GCF_054177405.1 Leptonychotes weddellii | reverse complement strand
GCCAGCCTGACTAAGACAGACTTGACGTCTATTACTCGAGAACATTTGTCATGTCAATTTTTTCTCTGTCCCTTTGAGAGGTATGTAAATCTTTTTTTTTTTTTTAAGATTTATTTATTTTAGAGGAAGAGCGAGCATGAGCGGGGCGGGGGGGGGGCGGCACGGGGAGAGAAGGAGACAGGCAGACTCCCTGCTGAGCAGGGAGCCCCATGCAGGGCTCGATCCCAGGACCCTGAGCCAAAAGCAAGAGTCCGATACTTAATGGACTGAGCCACCCAGGTGCCTCAGATG
>NW_027778937.1:0-291 GCF_054177405.1 Leptonychotes weddellii | reverse complement strand
CATCTTCCATCTTTCATCTTGAATTCTTGAACTATGGATATCAGAGGTACATAGGGCTAACAGTGAGGTATCTTCTAAACTCTCAGAAGGACGGAAATAAGAATAAAGTTATCCACTTTAGAATTCACCCCTCAGGGCGCCTGGGTGGCTCAGTTGGTTAAGCGACTGCCTTCGGCTCAGGTCATGATCCTGGAGTCCCTGGATCGAGTCCCGCATCGGGCTCCCTGCTCGGCGGGGGGTCTGCTTCTCCCTCTGACCCTCCTCCCTCTCATGCTCTCTGTCTCTCATTCT
>NW_027778936.1:0-291 GCF_054177405.1 Leptonychotes weddellii | reverse complement strand
ATTCCACGTCCTTTTCTACGTGGCCGGACGCTGGGTGTGAGCGGGCGGTCACACCTGTAAAGTGTCGGGCAGTCACTGAGGAACGAGGGTGGTCCTTCTCATCCCCATGCCACAGACACCTGTTCCAACAACTGAACGCAGAACGGCCACAGCACCTGCGCACAAGGACAGGAAAGGGCTGGGCTTGTCGCCTGGTGACCTAGGGGAGGCAGGTGGCACAGCTGCTCGGGAGCCGGCGGGCAGTTTCTTCGGCAGTCACACAGACCCTGGCCATCCACACTGCTTGTAGGC